>NC_056729.1:1614019647-1614191791 GCF_019279795.1 Protopterus annectens | reverse complement strand
GTTGCCCTCAGGAATAAATTGCCTATATTACATTAAAAAATGATAAGCTAGTAATAATATTGCAAGAGGAAATGGATGGCAAACTGATAACAGACTCATAGTTAGTATCTTCACCAAGGAGAACATTCTCAGCACGGCAGCATCCACAGCCTTCTGCATCAAAAGCAAGTACACAACCTGTTGTGCTATAGTACTAACTAGGCAAAGCAGTAGCACTAAACTTCTAGTCCCCTGCAGCTCTCAGCTCCTTGTAAAATCTACTCAATACTCAACTGCACCTCAACTTCGCAGCTCAAGAAAACTGAAAAAAGCCAAAATGTATTGGGGGGGGGTCAAAAACCAGGGACACATTAAACATTGCTTGTATAATCTTGGAAAGTTGCTAGAATAAAATGTTGTGTTGTCACCATACATTTTACTGCCAAGGTCCCTGAGGAAAAAACAGTCAGAGTAACATACCACTACGCCACATCAGCTGCTTTGTAAAAGAGAGGAAGACTGAAACTTAAATGGCTATCATTTAGTGAATTCAGTTCTCACCATAGCTGTCAACCTCTTAGTACAAAACACCTGGACAAACCCAGTAATGAGGGAATACAGCCCTCAAACATATTCAGTGAATTCAGTTCTTGCCATAGCTGTCAACCTTAGCACAAAAACCTGGACGAAGCCAATAATGGGGGAATACAGTCCCAAAAATAGGGACAAATTTAAAATATTCATCTTATAAACTTAGAAAATTGCTAGAAAAAAAGGTCGTGCTACTATGTATTCTGAAGAACACGAAGTTTGAAATTCAAATGCCGGTCAATTTTACTGCGGACAGAACAAAAACAATTTTCAGCAGAGACGCAGGGATTAATACTGCAGACACGTCTTTGTAAAATGGCAGGGCACCAGAGCAAATCCACACAAACACAGGGAGGAGATGCAGACTCCACACAGAAGCCACCCCAACCAAGAATCAAACCAGAAAAAACTATAGCTGTGAGACAACAATAGTACCACTGCACCATCAAATATGCAAGGAATTAAACATTCAGAAACCTGAAGTCTGAAATTCAAATGCCTGTCAATTTTACTGCGGACAGAACAAAAACAATTTTCAGCAGAGATGCAGGGATTAATACTGCAGACACGTCTTTTTAAAATAGCAGGGCACCAGAGGAAATCACACAAACACAGGCAGGAGATGCAGACTCCACACAGAAGCCACCCCAACCAACACAAACACAGGCAGGAGATGCAGACTCCACACAGAAGCCACCCCAACCAAGAATCAAACCAGAAAACCTATAGCTGTGAGACAACAATAGTACCACTGCACCATCAAATATGCAAGAAGTTAAACATTCAGAAACCTGAAGTCTGAAATTCAAATGCCTGTCAATTTTACTGCGGACAGAACAAAAACAATTTTCAGCAGAGACGCAGGGATTAATACTGCAGACACGTCTTTGTAAAATGGCAGGGCACCAGAGCAAATCCACACAAACACAGGGAGGAGATGCAGACTCCACACAGAAGCCACCCCAACCAAGAATCAAACCAGAAAACCTATAGCTGTGAGGCAACAATAGTACCACTGCACCACCAAATATGCAAGGAATTAAACATTCAGAAACCTGAAGTCTGAAATTCAAATGCCTGTCAATTTTACTGGACAGAACAAAACAATTTTCAGCAGAGCAGGGATTAATACTGCAGACACGTCTTTGTAAAATGGCAGGGCACCAGAGCAAATCCACACAAACACAGGAGGAGATGCAGACTCCACACAGAAGCCACCCCAACCAAAAATCAAACCAGAAAACCTATAGCTGTGAGGCAACAATAGTACCACTGCACCATCCAATATGCAAGAAGTTAAACATTCAGAAACCTGAAGTCTGAAATTCAAATGCCTGTCAATTTTACTGCGGACAGAACAAAACAATTTTCAGCAGAGCAGGGATTAATACTGCAGACACGTCTTTGTAAAATGGCAGGGCACCAGAGCAAATCCACACAAACACAGGGAGGAGATGCAGACTCCACACAGAAGCCACCCCAACCAAAAATCAAACCAGAAAACCTATAGCTGTGAGGCAACAATAGTACCACTGCACCATCCAATATGCAAGAAGTTAAACATTCAGAAACCTGAAGTCTGAAATTCAAATGCCTGTCAATTTTACTGCGACAGAACAAAAACAATTTTCAGCAGAGACGCAGGGATTAATACTGCAGACACGTCTTTGTAAAATGGCAGGGCACCAGAGCAAATCTACACAAACACAGGGAAGAGATGCAGACTCCACACAGAAGCCACCCCAACCAAGAATCAAACCAGAAAACCTATAGCTGTGAGGCAACAATAGTACCACTGCACCATCAAATATGCAAGGAATTAAACATTCAGAAACCTGAAGTCTGAAATTCAAATGCCTGTCAATTTTATTTAACATTTGTTAATCAGGACAGTCTGACTTGGAATAAAAAAACAATTTTCAGCAGAGGCCCAGGAAGAAATAATGCAGACATGTCTTTGTAACATGGGAGGACACAAAAGCAAACCCACACAAACACAGGGAGAAGATAAGGCCCCCACAAAGAAGGAACCCCAGCCAAGAATCAAACCTGAGAACCTGCAGCTGTGAGGCAACAATGCTACTACTACACCATCAAATATCAAGCATTGCAACATTTACAAACCACAGATATTATGAGGAACAGATCAGATCGAATATGAGGAAAAAATCTGAAATTTTTTTTACAAATGGTGGTGGGTAGGGAACTCAAGTCTTTAACACGTGCATACAGGGTACAGGGTTCAAGCCTGAGGTATTCCCTACCACACCACCATGAGCACCTGGGGCATTTTCACACACATTTTGTAAACCTAGCACCATAAGCCTTGTAAACCTAGCACCATACTACCCCTCAATATAAACAAAAAAAACTAAAAAATTTAACACTCAATATAAACATAAAAAGCACCATACACAGTAGAAGTATTGTAAAACTAGCGCCATACACACTCAATATAAACATAAAAAAGCACCATACACTTACCTGTCTGTTCTCCATAGTATATCCAGCCCGCGCACATACTTCAAAGACCCGCGAGATCCCACGCTAAGCTCCTTCCCGACGAGACTGTCCTGACTGCTGCTGTTGCAGTCCGGATCAACACAAAATCCCAGTGTGTCTGTGCACTTTAAAAGTGAACAGACATCTTTTCCCCTATGGGGACTGCCTGGAGCATGCACATAGACCGACTGTAGTGGGGACTACTGATGAGAAAAATTTTAAAAAAATGCTTTTCTTTCTTTTTTATTTTGAGGGCTGCAGTCCGGCAGTCCGATAGCATGGGCTGCCCTGAGTACAGTTTTTTGTCAGCATGGGAGGATATGCTAAACAGACCATGTGGTTTTGCAAAGGATGGTCTTAACCTGCCCCTGTAGGCTTTTAAATATTGGAAAACATTGTCCTCCCTGTAGACCTTTTTAGGAAATGTCATACTGACAAACCTTCCAACATATCAAAATAAACCCCAAAGGGGAATTTGAAGGTATTACTGCTCCATCGAGGACTTTAAACAAGAGGATATACTCCCCAAGCTCTCCTACCCTTGGAGAACACAGACATCTGTGCTCCTACTGATGCATGGTTTAAAGACCTGGTGAGTACCTTAGCAGTGCAAGACTACAATGCCTTTTACACATTTAGACCAGCTACTGTACATCCAGCTGCATCCTGTAAATGTGTGTGACCTAAAAGTTATTTTAAGGTATATGATTAAGCTAGAACACGATTTACAGGCTGGTTCTGTTCATTTCAGACATAGGTGCTAGAACTGGGGTGCATTTCTGATTTCCACCCAGTGGTCCATATTTGATTATTAAGATACATAGAAAACCTTTAAGCACTGAACCCAACACAATTTGGTTTTGTGAAGGGCAGATCATGCCTACTTAACCTGGTGGACTTCTTTGAGAAGGTCACCAAGGCAACGGTTTGGCAAAACAGTAAAATCCACCTACCTTGACTTGGCTAGGATATTTCATTCATAGAGAGAACCCAAGATTAGTGTGTAATAATTAAAGTTAATAGGGATACATTATACTAGTGATTTAAGAAGATCTTAAGAAGCCCAATGCTATTTTCCCCATGGGAGATTTTAAACCATTTTGCATAAAACAGCCCAGTGGCAGGTTGAACAAGGATATGAAGGGCATTTATTTGTTCCCCCTATCCATGATGGATATGGCTGCCAAACTGGGGTTGAAATTGGAATCCATTTGTCCAAAATTTTATGTGAAAAGAGTTAGAGAAGTACTTCACTTTATGTGGAGTGGGGTTCCATACATTAGGTATTTTCTGTGAAAATACTTATACCTCCAACATATTGCACCTATGTTGCAATAGAGATTGAGATTCATAAACTAAGTCTGTTCCCTCAGAACCCTAACTCTAACCATAACAAATACACACCCCTCTCTCAATTAACTTGCCCCAAAAAAACCCACAAAAAGTTGACCAAATTCTACATTGTTCAAAAGATCCTCACAAAAAATACTGTTTGCACAAATGGCACAACAGTTCATTTTGGATCATATGAAAAAGGCATATAGACAAAAAATCACACACACACACACACACACACACACACACACACACACACACACAAAAAAAAAAATATATTTGCATACATATGTACAAGTGGGTCTGAAATTGTTGAAAGGGCTGTCCATCAACACCCTTTCATCAACATGTAAACACCAAACTACCATAAAATGGCCACATAAGCACATTTTTCCCAGAGGAAAAACTGCTTCACCAATAACATCAAAAAACTGTCAGTATCTGTACTAGGTAGTTAGCAGTTTCATAAATTTAAAAAAATTGTATTTACAACCTAAAGATTAATAATTTTGTTTTTTTCCAGCTGTTCTTCCCCTCTGCTGCACAAGCTCTGGATCCTTTGGTCCCCTAGTTCAGCAGGTAGCAGTCAAAAAGTGCCACCCTTATTTATTTTGTTCCCTTTTTGAGAGCAAATAATTCAAATAAGTAACATGGTATCTATAAATAAAACATTCAACAATGCATTGTAGTAAAGCAAGGAGTAGTATTTGTAATGTGGACTGTAATGCTGCATGAATGTCATCATCTTTCTATTGAAATCATTTTTTAGATCCCCTGAAGATGCTGCCTTTTGAAAGTGTGTTCAACATTTTGGACAAATTATCAATGGAGTAATTTGCCTGAGTAGAAATTTTCCCAAAAGGCACTATACTGCATTTATTTGCATTTTGTTTTAATTTGCTGTTGTCTGTGTTAGACCCTCTTGCAGGATGTTCATGTCGGGGGGGTTTATGATGGCTCCCAATTTGCAGTCATTTGTGAACTTGGTGAGACAGAAGCACTTGACATTACTCTTGACTTCTGAGAATTAGACGCCAAACAGGAGTAGGCCCTATACTGAGCCCTGTGATACTACACTGGTGGCCTGCCTCTTGGTGGGTTCTCACCAATCCTTACTTCCTGGGTCCTACGAGTGAGCTAGCTGTCAATCTAGTGAGCTGTGGGTTTATGCCTAGTTTGGTGGGTTTGCCCACATTACCCTAGTGGGATATGGTATCAAACTCCTTAGCCAGATCTAGGTAAACAGTAGGTAGACAGTATGCAGCATTTTCCTTCCCCTTTTTGCCTTTGTTATCTTCTCAGAAAATCTACCCAGTCAAGTAGGTATGCCCTTCATTTGACAAAACCAAACTGGGGTGGGTCCAGTCACCTTAGGATGCCAATTTTTTTGGTTTATTATTCCCATGATAATTCATTCCATGTCTTTGCATATTAGACTACTCAGACTAACGGGTCTGTACTTTTTTTGGATCCATTGATGACCCACCCTTCGGGGGGGGAATCATTTTTTCCTTACTTTTCTTGGTACATTGCCTGTTTTGAAGCTGTAGTTAAAAAATGTCTCAGATGATCCTGATAGGTCATGTTTCAGGTTATTTAAGAGGCAACCTGGGATATTATCAGCCCCATTGAGGCTGTTTTTTAGTCTTTGTGAGCACTGCTATGACCTGCTTCTTGCTGATAGTTGGAGGTTATGCTGATAGGGATTTCACAGTTGGTAGCAGTTTGGTGTTGGGGTAATCTTTGAGCTAAAATTTTTTAGCTAGAAGATTGATGTCACTCTACTCAGTGAAAGTGGTGCCATTTACTGCCAGTTCTGCACAATCTTGCATGATCCCTTTTGAGGTACTGGAAATAGCTGTATAAGGCCTTGTGGACATTTTTAGCAAAAGGGCGTTATTCGACCTTGCAACTGGCCTAGTTGGATTTAATTATTCCTTTTAAATTTTCCCTGTTTAGTTTTATTAGTGAGCTCTTATAAATTTGACATTTGGTCATTACTTTTCTTTGTTATGTACCCTGTCATGGTTAGGATTCCACCAGTGTGGTTTCTTTTTTTTGTTTTGGGCTTACATCTGGTAGGTACACAGCTTCTATGCAGCCATGTTTGTACAGTGTGTATGAAAAAAAATGTGCATAGACTGTTGTGAACTCTGGGTTGGGGGGGGCATTGAAATTTGGAAAACTGTTGTTTAACATGACATAGGTTAATAGGTGCATACGCAATTAATTGGCAAGCTGCGTCTGTAGGCCATGTTAAGCCTAGTTAAGCCCCCAAAGGTAAAAAATCAAATCCTGTTCCTTGTGATTTTATGAGGTAAGCCCCTTTTAAACCCGTTATATCAGCCTCCAACTCCACCATTTGTGTTAGAATAGTTTCTAACTGAAAAAGGTTTTGCTGGGTTTTCCAAGTAGATTTTAGGTTGAATTAGGCAGCTTTTGATCTTACCTCACCAGTGTTGATGTGAAATGGTGAAAACAAGACTGAGCATGTAGATTCACAATTTATGGATATGTTGCTCTTGCATATTAACCAGAGTACTACCCCAGATATCTTTGAAAACCAGTGTGGATGACTGGATAGGTGATAGCAATCTTCACTTTTAATATGTACTGAAAATATGGTTAAATGGAAAATCATTAGAATCCCCTGCATAATGGGGGATCTTCTTAATAGTCCCCCTGGCTGTAGGCCTTAGTGGGAAAAGAAGTACCTATGAACCAAATGTTTGAAATGGCTCTATATTTTCCTTTTATTTTACCTCATGTGAATAGTGTGTTAATGCCGTTCTGGACTGTGGTTACTTGTAAATTGGACACACACATTATATTATTTGAGTGAATTGCTTTCATCATTTTGATTGCTTCTGAAATGTATATCTCATCTGTGTGCGTGTTATGTTTTTTCTGATTGCAGTTTTGTATAGTTGCACACCATCCATCATTTACACAGACCTGTGTACAATA
The DNA here is from genome assembly GCF_019279795.1 of Protopterus annectens. Taxonomy (NCBI): domain Eukaryota; kingdom Metazoa; phylum Chordata; order Ceratodontiformes; family Protopteridae; genus Protopterus; species Protopterus annectens. The sequence continues at coordinate 1,614,184,417 of NC_056729.1, read as the reverse complement.
TATCAATGTGATTTACTTATTGCACTTCTTGCCAAAAAATTTCCCTTTAATAACCATAGACATACCTTTTGGAATTTATGGTGTGCTATAGTACAGTAGGCCATCATGTAATGATAGTTTAGGTAAGTCCCACCAAACCCAGTCAGTCATGAAGTTTTGATTCATGTGGGGATGAGTGGTCATTCAATGACTAGTTTCCCCTAGTGCCACATTCATTTTCTGCAGGACCCCTGCCATTATATGTATGCATGATATCTACTGTGGAGTTTTTCTCTCCAGACCTCTGATGAAAAGGGGTTAATGCTGCCTAATCAAACTTTTCTGGGCAAGAAAAACAAAAAAAAAACATTTCTGATCTTGAATGTCTTACTTGGGTCTTTAACAAAACAATGTATCTCCCTTAGTTGAGACGATCATCGGGCCTTTTTGCCAAAGGGTGAAAAAAACCCTTTTCAAAAAAATCCAGCAGTTTTTTATTTTAGTCTTTGGCCCATGATCATAGTATCACTTTTTTTTCTCTGGCCTTATTATAGCTGCTAGAAATTAAGAAATCCCAATGCAAATTTTAGATTCTGTCGGGTCTGACTGACAAAAAAATGTATCTCTAAGGTACCTACTGTGTGAAAGTAAGCACCTCTAGGTTCCCCTTCTGAAAAGCCTCAGATGTTGCCCCAGCTGTAGTAGAGTGGTCCCTGACTTTGAGGTGGATTTTTTCTATAGTGATTGTAACACAATTTGATAACCATTTTAGATGGCTATGTTTTCCTTTTGCCTTTAAATGATACAAAACGTTTGTTAGACTTTTTGTTAGAAAAATATGTATTAATGTGTGTATGCTTAATGCCAAATTAATAATCAAGTGTTTTTAATATGCTTTTCATTCTATTTTTCATGCACTGTGATTTATACAAATTGAGTTTCATATGAGACTGAAAAGATGCTTTTCTAAAACTGCAGCATGTTTTCTGAAACTTGCAAGTTCCCTTTCTGACCTAGTAACTGCTAGCAAAAATATTCTTGTTTATGCCTTGTGGAAATGTACTTGAGAAGCAGGTTTTAAATCTGCTAGGTCAGAAGCATATGAATGAACAATAGCTATATTAAAATGTAATGATTCTAGACAAACAGCCTTGTCCAGAGGATGGGAACCTCTGCAACTGCAGTAATTTAGAGATAAGGTACACAAAGGATTATTAGAGAAATGAACTGCGCATTGTGCTTGATTTAGCCGTAGTATCTTGAATGTAACATAAGTATCTAACTGAAAGTAACCAAGGCCATGTTGTTTTCCTCAGGAAGTTTCACACAAAAATTGTTTAAATCAGCAGAAAATCATGGGAAAGATGGTCAGCAGATGATGATGAAAAGGTGGTAATCTGTTACGCCCAGCATGGTGGGACAGGATTAATTTGATAACCTAAAAAAATGAATGCATTTCCTGTTTCTGGTTAGACAAACTCTGTATTAGCACGTTTTTGTCTCCTTGCTGCAAGATTAAAGGGCCTTAACCTGAACCTACCATGTTTTGATCATTTTTAAAGTATATTTTTCCTTTGACAGATTGGTCCTTTGGCCCGGGAAATTCTCCTCTAGGCCTAGGTCAAAATTTGGGGCCCCGGGTGGCATGCATCCTATGGAGAAGAGGCCAAATCGGCTCTTCTGTTTTGAAAGACCTCCGACTGAATTGTCGTTTAAAAGAGGCCAGCCACTGTTTCTGATCTGGGTTTGGGAAACAGTCAACGATCCTGGATCAACTCACGGAGGGTCAGGTAAGGAGGAATTACCTTATTTCTGTTTTAAGATCAGGGACTAGTTACAGAACTTTTTTTGTCAGGAAAATTTTGGGTATGAAAATTTAGGGACAAAAAGGGGGTTACTTTTTTTGTCATAGATCAGGAAACAGAATAGGTAGACAGTTATTCTAGATAAACTGTGAAAAGGTGTAGACTTGTGGTACCACGTGATAGAAAAGGGTTACGTAACAATTTACAGCTTAGCTAAGACACCAATGGGAAATCAGTGCACAAAATTTCCCGGGACCCCCCTAACTGAAGACGAATAGGGCAATTACAGCGTCCCGATAATGTTAAATATTACACCAAATGGGTTGATAAGTATAAATTTGAGGGTAATTTAGATAAACTTGCACTTATGAAATTGTAAAACATTTAAAAAATAGACGTGAAAGGTCAATTAAAAGCAGAGACAATTAGGAGTCCCTCAGGCCATAGGTGGCTTGAGGAAGCAAATTGTAGGGAGCAGAGAATTAAAAATTCAAAGACAATGTTCTTAGACAAAAAAACAATAACTTAGTAATAGCAATGGCCCTCCTTCACCCCACCACTTCGTTACCAGAATATGAAGCGAGTGGACGAGCTGATCCACCTCCTCAAACCCAGCTGTCCCTGCAAATGCACAACCATTTGTCAGGGATCCTATCGAGACCAGGTCTTGAACACCCCCTTAAGGGGGGAAATTGAATTAAATGAATTAGAGCATCACAGGCTATGAGTGAAGAAGATTGTCCGCTCATAGAAGTACCAAATCCTCAGGCAGGACAGGCGGGACAAGATCTGACTTTTTTAATTTATAGACAGTGGACCCCGGAAGATATCCGGAAAGCCAGGGAAGGTATTCCCACCCAAAAGTGAATTTTAAAAAATTTTTTAGAAGACTTACAGGGTATGAGATTAAGTTACCATTTAAATGGAGGGAAGTAAAAAAAGTAGTTAGACAAATTGTGGGTCCAGATTGGCACATGTTTAGGGGCCCTGGAATCCTCGTGACGACAACTTAGACCACTCCCACTAAATGCAGAACTGGATGGCAGAGTGAAAGGTCTAACAGACCGAATCTCTGAAAAGTGGAAGCCTAGGGCTGATTGGACTTGCATTAAATCAATGCATTCAACAGGAAGGTGAAACAGTTGATAGATATTATGCTAGACTGTTAGAGTGTTTTAATAATCATTTGGGGAATGCAGATACCAGAAAACCAGACACATGATTTTTCATATGAACAACAGTTAAAAAAACCATTCTTGAAGGGTAGTATAACTCCCTTTAGTAGCTTTATTACAAAGCATATGGTAGATCAACAAGTAGATTACAGCCATTACTTGAATATGCTAGACATGCAGAAAGACATTTTAAAAGAAAAAAGAAAAAAAAACTCAAGTATTTTCAGCAGAAGATGGGTCAGAAGTATTTATAGTACAAACTGGAAAAAGGGTAAGAAAAAAAAGGAACTAAACAATCTGACAAAGGATCAGAAGATTGAGGAAAGAAAGAAAAAGGGTAAATGTTTTAAGGGGGAAAAAGGACATTTAGCAAGGGATTGCAGGCTAAACAAGAAGGCGACTACAGAAAATAAGGAGGATGAGGAATGACTATATGATAGTCAGGAATCATTAGAAGAGAGTGAGCGGGAAAGGTAAGTGTAAATGTGATAGCAGGAGAAGAGGATGTGACACAAGGGGTAGAGGATGTATATGAATACACGGGGTGAAGAAAATGAAATTTTAGACCTAGCTCTTTTGAGCTTAAAACTTTACTTAGCAGACAAAAACTGGAAGTACGCTTCTGGTGGAGGGGGGGGAAGTTTTTTGTGTGACTCGGGGGCTTCATGCACCCTGATACCCCCTTTTCAAACTACCAGAAGATACAGAATCACCAGATTATATTTTAGTCAAACCAGCTAATGGACTGCTGTACCCGGAGCCACTCTCCCATGACATAACAATAACAGACCCCGTTTCAGGGATGACTCAGAAAAGTAAAATTGTAGTTTCTGCAAAATGCCCAGTAAATCTTTTGGGTAGAGATTTGATGCAGATATTTGGCATAGCCGTAGTTCCAACCATGCAGGGTATGGAAGCACAGTGACAAATGGACACTTTTGTAGTGCGACCAGAGGGTGAAATGTATTATTGGTACAGCCAGGACTTGGTTACGACTGGTCCAGGGGCAGTAACCGAAGAACTGATGAATGTAGCCATCAGCAAGTTCCCCTCCCTCGACATTGACAAACAGCATTTGTTGCATTGTACTCTATATTACTGTAATAGACCAGGACCTGATAAAGATTATGAACAAGAATTGTTTCAAAACCATGCAAACAAGCTAGTATTGCGAAACTTGTACTGGGATGCAGAAGGGAACAGTGTAGCAAGCTGTTCATTGCCCCAGGAATTTTTAGCACTTTACAAATCTAATCGACTGCCACATGTTAGTTTAACTAAGAACAAAACTTTAAAATGGGCAGACTTAGGTGAGAAAGTCACAAGGTGGGAAAAGCAGACAGAATTAGAGCTCTCCAAAAAAGGAGTACAGAAACAGAAATTGAATTGGATCACAGACACACCCAGCTGTGCACTCACAGGCTAATGAGAATAGCTGAGTATTACTCTTATTAGAAAAAGGGAAAAAGCCTTGCAAACATACCAGACATTCTCTGGTCAGCGGGGAAATCAGATGTAGGACTTTTTTCAGCAGGACCATTTACAATAATGCCAAAGTCAGCTTTTAAACCACAAAAAAGCGAGTATTCCTTGAAAAAGGATGCAAAGCTAAGAATTTGACCTATAATAGCAGCCTTACTTAAGGAAGGAGTTTTAATAAATCCCTGATTCACCATGTAATACACCTTTTTTTTCCTGTCAAGAAAGCAAAGGGAATGGCGTTGGTCCAAGACTTACAAGCTGTAATAATGCAGTTATACCTAGGGCACCAACGGTGCCAGATCCCCCCCTTACTGAATGATTTAAAGCCAGAAAAAAAATATTTTTCAGTGGTAAAATTTTAGTAATGCATTTTTCTATACCGATACACCCTGACAGCCAATATTGGTTTGCATTTACATTTCGGGGAAAGCGGAACATATACCAGATTACCACAGGGATATTGTGAAAGTCCAACAATATTTGCACAGGAAATGGCAAGCAACCGGGGGGATTTATCCCACAAAAGGTAGTCAGATTCTCTTTATGTGGGCGACATTCTGCTGGCAGCCCCACCCAGCAAGAATGCAAGGAGGACATGATAGCTTTATTAAAATTTTTTAGCTACTCAAGGTCACAAAGTAAACAAAGACAAGTTACTGCTTTGGAGAAAACAATTTAAAATACTTGGGATATGTAATATCCAAAGAAGGTAGAATATTAGATGAAGACAGAAAAACAGCAATTTTACAAGCATCTAGACCAACTACCAAAAGGAAATGATGTCCTTCCTGGGAACTACAAATTTTTTGTCGGAGTTGGATACCAAACTATGCTTTGGAATCTGCTCCACTGGCTGATTTAATATTTAAAAAGCCGATGGCAGCACAAAATTTATTACAATGGACACCTGAAGCAGAAGAAGCTTTCTGTAAGCTGAAACAATTGATAGCATCATCCTTAGTTTTAGGATTACCAAACTATAACAAGCAGTTTATCCAGACTGTAGATTGTAAGCAAGGTTATATGACATCAGTATTGACACAGCAACATGGGCACAAACAACACCATAGCTTATTATTCATCACAGTTAGATCCAGTGGGGGTCCTTGCCCCACTGTGTACAAGCAGTAGTTGCAGCTGCAATGGCAGTGCAGGCTTCAGCCTCAGTAGTGTTATTCCACCCTCTCACATTGAGAGTGCCTCATGCAGTTGCAATTATTTTACTGCAAGAAAAAGTAGCATATCTTTCTCCAGCTAGGCATCTTTCCTGTATGACCATACTGCTGAGCCAACCCATATGACAATTGAGCGATGTACAACTTTTAATCCGTCAACTTTGCTTCCAACCCCTGCAGATGGCAAACCACACTGCTGCCTGCAGGAGATTGAACAAAAGACATTACCTAGACAAGACCTCACGGATGTTCCCTTGGATGATGCCAAAGGGGACATGCTATGTGGACGGCTCGTGCAGGAGGGTCCTACAGGACAAAAAACCCAGTGGGGTATGCAGTCGTTTCTGATACTGAAACTTTAGAAGCAAGTTTTACCACACAACTTATCTGCACAAGCAGCAGAATTGATTGCCTTAACAAGGGCATGTACCTTAGCAAAAGGTAAGAAAGTTAACATTTATACTGACAGTCAGTATGCTTTTTCTACTGTACATGTTTTGGGAACAGTGGAAAAATAGAGGAATGATAACATCTACTGGTAAACCGATTAATCATAACTTATTTTAGACTTGTTAGATTCAATTCAGTTACCTAAAAAGTAGCTATTTTGCGTAGCTCATACAAAACAGGATAGAATTTCAAAAGGTAATGCACGGGCTGATACAGCTGCAAAGCAGGCAGCATCAGCCACAAAAACTTTTCTTTTAAGTAAAGAATTACAACCCTCAGAGATTTTAGATTTAAAAATGTTAAAAATAATGCAGACACTTACTACAAATATTAAAAAACAAAAGTGAATAAAATGAGGAGCAATCCTCAAAAAGGGACTGTACATCTCCAAAAAAAAAAAAAACCGATTTTGCCATCTAATCTGTTTAAATATGCAGCGTTGTTGAGCCATGGGCAGAGCCATGTCTCAACAGGGGGGATGGTACAGTTAGTGAATCGAGTGTTTACAATCTGTTTACAAACTATACAAAAATTTTTTTGCAGCATGCCATGTTTGTAACAAGCATCATGCACAAGGGCATTGAAGCCTAAGCGAGGGGAAATTTTTCCCACACCACCATATCCGTTCCATACTATTTGTATGGATTTCATAGAATTGAATAAATGTGAGAATAAAAGTATTGCCTTGTTGTAAAAGGATAGTTGGTATCCCTGCTAAACGGTTCTCTCACCAAAAAACAGCAGTACTTAGGAAAACACAATAGTGAGGAACCAACCACTAGGAACGCTGAAATAAATGCTCTTGATAAATCACTGGTGTTAATCCAAAAGACTGGAAACAGGTATTCCAAAAATTCTTTATTTAAAACACAAGAAATCCGTTAAGAAACCCTCAGATATCATTTAAAAAAACACTTGTATATATCCCAAAGCGGAAAATGTGATGAATCAATTAAGGCATAAAACCTGTGTTCTTATGTTGGCGCTGAGTTGCTCACTAAACAACATTTGTTTGATTAAGCAGTTTAATGGTGCCCGGGTCAGTATCATAACTTAATAAGATTCCAAGATCTGTGAACCACACCCTTATGAATGCATAAATAAATATATACAAAATCACCTCTAGATGTTCATAAATATGTGAACTAACCTTCTGCAAAAATTATTTAAAACCGTTGACATAAATATCCCCAAAAGCCCATGAAAGCATGAAGAGTCCCTATCTACTTATAAACAAAAACAGTGTTGAACTGTATCAATGGTTGCTTACTTATTAATATTAGCTTATTTCAGCTTTAGAACAGGCATATAAGAAAATGCAGTAGTGATCTGTCATAGATTGCAACATGGCAAAACATTTATACGGGAAAATCTGCATATATTTATCTCCGTTCAGGCGTGAAGCCAACCAAAAAATAACATTTATTCTACAATACTAAAATCAAAAAAATGTAAGTACTATAAAGGATCCTGCAAAAAAAAGCTGTCAGTCTCAAGTGTGTAATTAAAGCGTAAATGAATATTTGAAAAAATTTTATATCTAACCCATGCTTAGTGCAAGAATGCACTGCTGTGGATGACGACAAAAACAATAACAGCTTTATAATAATGGCATGTTACTGAACATCTTTTCTGAATAAGGGGATTATGAGAACAATGTGAACAAGACAAGGCATAATAAAAAAAAAGGGGATGTATATGATAAAAAATTTTGTTTATGGACATTAAATCAATCAAAATAATGGATCTATAATATTAGCCAATCAATCTAATGGGCTTATCTAATCTCAAAGCTTAAAAAAACAGAAATAAATATTTTTTAATCATATCTACTCTAACTATAAAATAAGATGAAGTGAGACATAAAAATAAGGATAATACATGATGTATACAAAAAGTGAATATATACATTAAATCTTGATATGTGCCTATAAATCTTTTCATCTGGACAAAAGCACTGGTTTAATGGATAAAAATTATTTTTTCAAAAGGGCCCCAATCTTAGGATCCATTTTAGTTCCATGAGGGCCAAATTGTTCTCCATATTGCCTTCCCTACCATTGTAGGAGACTACCTGCAAGACCCCGAAACAAAAGGAATGGGATGGAAAAAACGGTTTTGCTAAAGCATTGGTTTCTACTGCCTTCCTTATGTCGTACAAGTGATTTTATATGCGCTCCTGAAGCTTCCTTTTTGGGTTTGACCTATATAAATGGCAATTAAAGTGGCAAGGTATATGAGGGTTACGGGGATTACAGTTAGCATAGAAGTGTGGTGTAAAAAAATAGTTCAAAATGGGGGCTTGAAAAGGGTTTTTCTTTAGTTATATATTCCCCTTTTTCAATTTAACAACTGTTGTTGTTTGAAGTGAGGGGGATGTATTACCTTACCCCTGATCTGGTACAAGTTGTTGATCACCACATAAAATTATTTTAAGACTTTTACAATTTTTGTAGAGAAATGATGGTTTCCCTCCAACAACATCCCTGGTATGTGTATCTATGGTTAATATGTGCCAGTTATCATAAATGATTTGCTGTATGCTTTTTATGTCACTGGTATAGGAAACTGTGTAGCTAACATGGCTGCTAGCCAAGTTTTCTTTTTTGTGATAAATGGGGCATGGTTTTTTGGGTTTTCGGTATCTATGTGACCTGATTCTGTAGGTGTTGTCAGCCCTAATATTTCCTGTTTTATATGTCTGACCATTATAAGGGTTGTTAATTTTCTTCTGTTTTTAAATTTAAAACTTCAGGGACAATTGGATATCCTCCCATTTTTTTTAAAAGCCTAGGATGCATACTGTCAAAGGTTAGCAACGCATTCTTCCAAGTAGATTTTCTGTACAAAGTGGAGGCGATGCTACCTAGTGGTGTGAAGCTAAGTGTAACATCAAGGAAGTTAATACATGTAGAGGAGGATTCTGTGGTGAATCTTAAGAAAGTGGTAGTTGTTTCCAAATATTTGAGAAAGCATTGAAAAAGTTCCAAAGTGCCTTCCCAAACAATTATAATATCATCTACAAATCCCCATAAAATTTTACTTGCTTGAATTTTTTATGGTTAAATAAAATGACTTTTCCCCCACAAAATTCCCAAAGGTATTTGCACAGGGGTGCCCCTGGGTTTTTCCAAATAGTACTTATTTTAAACATAAACACATTGTTATAGAGTACAAGTTCTAAAAGGGTTTAAAACCAAAATGATTCTATCATTAGTGAACATAGTTTATTTGGCCAAAAGTTGTCTAATGTAATTACCTTCTTCATTGGGTATTGATGTAAATACATTTCTTAAACTAGAGTAATGAAGATACTTTGTTCATTATGATCTAGTTTGACTTCTTTTTTTGTTATCTAAAAGGTCATATGTGTCTTTCAATATGGTAGGGAATTGATTCACTACCGGTCTTAATGTGTCCTCTATAAACTTAGAAATGTGTACTGTTACCCAGTTTTCACCAGATACAATAGGCCTATAGGGGAAATGGAAATACCTCTTTATGTACTTTGGGTATCCCTTTAATTAAGGGTATGGTGGGTGTTCTATATCCAAGAAGTCAGAAATCTCCTGACTTACTTGGCGGCCCTGAGAGATCATAAGCATCTTTAACCCTCTTTTAAAACTTCTTCATGAGTTATTGATGTATAGGTATCAGCTTCTGATAACATGCTAAGCATGCCTTCTTCATATTCATGTCTATCTAAAACCCACCTCCTCCCCTTTTCAGCAGGTTTCACTGTTATACTGAATCCTGTTTTAATTTATTCAAGCTACATACTTCAGTAGGAGTGAGATTATAGTATCTCCCTTTTTAGTTGTTCTGCTAAACATCATATAATACTGTTGTTCACATGCCCTTAAAAACATTCAACATGTGTAGGCATGTTAGGTTTTGGGTGTTAAATAACAACTTTAAGCATAGTTTTCTGCAAAATAACCTTAAGTCAATAAGTGTGTCTGTTAAGGTTGCAGGGTTGTTGGAATAAAGTTTAAACCTTTGTTCAAAACACTGATACTGGGTTCATCCCAAAAGAACCAAAAAAAAATTAAACAACAGACTAGAAGTCAGTTCTTTCTCCTACTGTTCTCGGAAACTGTTCTGGTGAATATTTCCTCTTGGGGGTCTCTGCTGTGGGACCTCCCCTGTTGTGATTTTAAATTGCCTTTTTAGATATGGTCAAAAACCAACCGAAGGAGGTAAAGCATTAGATGTATTTTTTGGAATGGCTCAAAACTGAGAAGAGGTATGATTGGGCTTTTTATTGGTGTCTGCAAACCCTGTCTCAACTTGACCAGTCCCAGATGGAGCCGATGTAGATGCCTCTACTTGAAACATGGAGGCTGGTGGTTGAGGTAAAGGTTGCACAGAATTAGTAGCTGTATTGTGTTTGAAAGGCATGGCAGTATTCTCGGTCTAGTTTTGAGGAGGTAGGCTGGGTGCTTTTCGCCAAATTTCCCGAAATTAAAAAAATTAGCAGCCCTTTTGTTTAGTCACCTTTTCACTAAACATATTCACTTGTGTAAACATTTGATTGATTTTATCTACAAAAACTGAAGTGAACCCTTCTAATAGTTGCTTGTATAACAGGTCAGTTTTATTTCTTAATTCCGTTTCCCGTGGCAAAAATAGTTAAGCATTAATCTGGCATAACTGAATCAACTCGATATTTAAATCTTGCCACTGTTTTTAACTGGGTGTAAGTCCCCATAGGTGGGCATACAAAAAAACCCCCTATTTTGGGGGCTATTTTAAAAAAGCGCTTTAAATTTTAAGGGGCCCTTTCCGTATTTTGGTTGGGGTAAAAATTAAAACTTTAAGGGGAATTTAGCAAGGTAAAAACTGTTTTAAAGGGCCCGAGGTCTGTGTTCCTTTGTTCACTTTTCAAAAACCCGAACCAAAAAGGGGTTTTTATTTCAAAGAAAAAAGCCTTAAGCGATGATATCTTTCCTTTTTAAATGCTAAATCCAAAATGTTGGGGTTCCAAAAAAAACCGTCAAAAAAAGGTAAAAATTTTTTTTTTATCCCCCTTTAAGCAATTTCCACCCAAAAAAACTTAATAAAACCAAAACCCCCAAGGGAAAGCTTAAAAAATTAAAATGTTCTTAGTAAATTCCCGAAAAAATTAAAAAAACCTTTTAAAATTAAAATCAGAAACAAAAAGTTCTTTATTTAAAAAAAAAAAAGAACGTTTGGCTTTTAAACCCGCTTATTTTAGCTTTAAAACAATTTAACCTTTTATAATTCCGGGAAAAAAGCGGAAAATTTTAATTTTTTTCCTTAAAGGGGTAAAAACCTGTTTTTTTATTACCAAAATCATAAAAGATTTATTTAAAATTAAAAAAAAGGTGCAAGGAATTAAGTATTAAAAATTTAAAAAATTTTAAAAGTTAAAAATACCTTTTGAAAGCTTTAAAAAAATTTTTCAAAATTTATTTGTTTAATTTAAAATGGAAATAACCTTCTGCAAAAATTAAATTTTAAAATTTTTAATTTTTAAAAATAAAAAATTTTATTTTTGGGTTTTGGGTTTACCCTAACAAAAAAATTTTAGAACTTGTATAAAAGGTTTTAAGTTAATTATTAAATCCAGCTTTTTTTAAGCCTTTTAAAGGAAAAAGGGGATATTTAAAAAAGCAAAATTTATCGTTTTAAGTTTTTTTTGGGGGAAAACATTTAGGGATTTGGTTTTTATTTATTCCTTTTTTTTAAGCAACCAAAAAATTTTTAAAATTTATTTTTTTATATTTTTTAAAATTTATAAGGGGAAAAAATTTTTTAAATTATAAAGGGTCCGCAAAAGCAAACTGTTAATCCAAATGTGTTTAAGCTAAATGAATAGAAAAAGGTTTTATGCCTTTAATTGGATTCTTCATTTTGGGTTTTGCGCAAAATTTTTTAAATATTTTTGAAATTTTGAAAAATTTCTTTTTTTTAAAAAAGAAATTTTTGGGCATTTTTTCATTTGGGATTTAAAATCGGATTTTTTAAAAACATTTTTGCCCTGGGTTTGGTTTTACGCAATTCTTTTGGTGGAAATAGCAAAAAACACCACAAAATTTTTTTAAATTTTTTTGTTTAATGAATAGGGTTTTCCGCATTTCCAAGGGGGAAAATTTTATTTTTTTTCGGGAAAACAATTTTTGCTCTGGAAATTTTTTAATAATTTGGGGACCTTTGACAATTTTGGGGAGAATTTTCTTTTTTTTCCCGGGAAATCTTTTAAAAGGGTTTACAAAATTTAAAGTGCCCGGCAAAGGCTTCATTTAAAGGGGAAATTTTTAAAAAAGCCCGGGGTTGGGTTTGGTTTAAAAGAATTTAAAAAGAATTTTTGGATTTTAACTTTAAAAATCCCTTGTGGATCAAATGCCCCTTTTGTTTGGGGCCCCTTCCCAAAAAACCCCCCCCCCCCCCTTTTTTAAAACCCCCCAAGGGGAAATCCGATTTTAAAGATGGAAATTTTTAAATTTTGGGGTTGGGAACCCGGTTATGAGGTTAATCTTAACTATTTTCCCCGGGAAACAATTAAAAATCCCGGCCCGGGTTTTGCAATTTTAAAGGTTTCCCCAGGGCCCTTTTTCAAAAAGGGGGCAAAAAAATTTTTTTAAAATAAAGGCTAAAAATGGTTGCGGTTTCATTTTAAGGCAGGAATTTTTTTGGGAGGCTCAAACCCGCCACCTTTTTGAAGGAAACCCCCCTTTAAAAACCCTTTCCCCCCTACCCAAATTTTGCCCACCTAACCACCCCCTAGTTTTAAAAAGGGCAAAATTTTAAAAATTTATTGGGATTCCCGGGGTTTGCCCGATTAAAAGCCCTTTTTTTTCCAACCCCCGGAAGGAATTTAAAAATAAAACTTTTTTCCCCTTGGTTTTTAAAACAAAAACAAACCAAAAAACGGGGGGCCCCCGGGCTTTTTTTTGGGGGAAAAAATTTAACCCAAAAGTTTCCCCAAGGGAAAGAAAGGGGAAAAGAAATGACTTCTAGCTTTTTTAAATTTTTTGGATTATAACCCCCAATTTTTCAAAGGGTTTAAAATTTTTTCCAGGGAATCAACCTTCAGCCACCTTTTACTTAAGGACCCGAAAAATGCCAAATTTTTTTTAAACCCCCAATACAGCAAATTTTAATTTTGTTGCAAACCCTTTACCTCAACCACCAGTTAAAGTTTTTTGGGCTGTCAACGGATTTTAAAAGAAGGGAGAAAAACCCCCAAAAGGGGGAAACCTTTTAATCTACCCTTCTAAAATTTACTTTAAAATTAAAAACCCCCTTTCCGATTTAACCAGTAAATCTGAAAAGGGGAGGGTCCCAAAATGCAGAATATTAAGAACAGTTTTGCAGAAAGAAAAAACTGATTCCTTTTCTCTTCATGAAAGAAGTGTTTTGAAAAAGGGGGGAAAATTTTAAGACTCCAACCGCCCAATAAGCAGGGAAATTTTGACTTCTTGGTTTTTTAAAAACCCCCCCTACCCTTTAAATTTACCCCAAAAAATTTAAAAGGGCCCCCCTTTCCTAACAAAAGGGCCTACACATTTTAAGTTTTAAGGGCCCTTAAACGGGATGAAAAATTTTACCCAAAAAGGGAAAAAATACCTTTTAAAATAAAATGTAAAAAAGAATAAAACAAAAACCAAACCTGTGTAAGGGGGAAATTTTTAATAATAAATGAAGAAGGATGGGTCATTAGAAACTTTTCCCAAATAAAATAGTTCAAAGGGGAAAATCTTTTTGGTTTTAAATCTTGCCGCCAAAAAGGTTTTTTTTTTCTGACTTTTGGAATTTCCCTTTGGGAAACCCAAATACTTTTGAAGGTGTTTTTTAAACTTTTTTTTCCCGGGAAAACGGTTTTTATAAAGGCAATTTGAATGATTTAAATTGTTTGGGGGGCACGGGAAAATTTTTAAAGCTTTCAAAAAATTTTAAAAAATACCATTTCTTAAAATTAAAGAAATTTTACATTAATTAAACCCAAAGTTAATAGGCCAAAAAATTTTAAAATTTGTTAAAAATATTGGGAATTGCTCTTTTGGTGTTTAAAGTTTGGCTTTAAAAATCATTTGGAGGAACCAATATGTGCCCAAATTAAGAAATTTTTTGGGGGGCATTTTAAGAAAATTTCAACAAGGAATGATTTTTGTTTTGGTTTTAGGAAATTTTAAAAAAAATTTCTTGGACACCCCCAAAAACCCCTCCATGTCCGTTCCAAAAATTCCCCATTTATAAAAAAGGGAAAATTGGGGAGCAACCTTTTGGATCATTTTTTACACCAGGCATTTTAAAAGCAACGAAGATTTAATTTAAAGGAACTATTAAAAAATTTTTTACTAGGGGTTTGGGAAAGGCCCCAAATAAAAAAGAAAATTAAAAATTTTGGGTGGCAACAATTGAAAAGGTCAAATAAGGAAAACCATAAACCAAAAACCAATGCCCCCTTTACAAGAAAATGTTTTTTCCAAAAAAACCCCTTAACACCCCCTTTTAAAATTTTTAAAACATTCAGCAAGTAAAATTTAATATAACCTTTCCCCTTAAAAACCTAATATTTTAACCAAAAGGGGTTGGGGAAAAATCATTTCCATAAAAACAGTAAAAAAGTTTCAAAAAAACGCTAGGAAAACCCCCCCTTTCCTTTTTCCAAGGGTTTTCGGGGTTTCCCAAAGGTAAGGGGGGAATATAAACAACCCCCTTTTTAAATAAAAGGTTTTAACCCAATTTAGCAAGGGGAAAAAATTTTTTCCCATTTTAAAACCTTTCCCTTTTTTAGTGAAAAAAATTTTTAGGCAACCCAAAAAGTTTAAGTATATAATTTACCCTTTTTTTAAAATAAGGAACCAATTTTTTCTCAAACCCTTAATTTTTGTTTAGGGGGGTAGTTTGTTGGAAAAAATTTTGGCCCCAACTTAAAATTGGGTCCCTTAAAATTAGGGGGAAAATTTAGACCAAGGGATAAAAAATTTTTTTAAAAACCCATTTTTTTTAAACCAGTTTTCTTTTCCAGTTTTTAAAAGTTTTAGGAAAAAGTTGTTAAATGCCACTTTTAATAAGTATTATTTTTTGTCCATCCAAGGTTGATTTTTATAATGGGGGGAAAAAATTTTTAAAAATTTTTTTGTTTTTAATTAAATAAATTTTGCTTTTGGGTCCATAAACAGAAATTTTATTTTAAAAAATTTTTGGGTTTTTTGTTCACGTTCAGAAAAATTTCAGAACTTCCAAAATAAATGTTTTGTGTTTAAACATCCCGTGCATTTTTTTATAAGCCTGGGGTTCTAAAACTTTTTAAAAAATTATTTAATTAAGCTTCCTTTTCAGGTTCCCTTTTCATTTTTTTTTGTTTTGTTTGGGTGCTTCAGCTTTTTGGGCGGGATAAAAATTTTTGCAACTTTTAAAAATTTTTGGGGCCCTTTTTATGAAATCAAGGGGATTTTTTTATTTTTTTTGTTCTAAAGGGTTGGAAATCTTGGGAAATTTTTTTTTAAATTAAATTGATACCCTTCTTTTAAATGTTTTGTTTTAAAAATGGCGCTTCAGTGTGGAAAATTTTTTGTTAATTTTAAAAAAATTTTCCCGGGTTTTACGGGAAATCAAATGATTGTTTTTTTAAAAAACGGGGTGGTTTACCCCCCATTTTTTGGTTTTAAATTTTAAAAACTTTTGGATTTAACCCGTTTAAAAAAATCTTTTGGGGTTTATCAGTGAATAAAAAACATTTTTTCCTTAAGATTCCTTCTTTTCCCCTTTGGGTTTCAAGGGATTGTTGTTTTTAAATGTTTTCCTGGGGGGAAGCGTTTCCCCAAAAACCAACGCCCTGTTGGGGTTTTTAAAGAAAATTTCCCGGTTTGGGTTCCAAAAATTTTAATATAAGGGGAAAATTTTAAAAACAAAAACAATCAGCTTTTTTGGTTCCTTTCCCCTTTGTTTCAATATTTCCTTTTTTAGAAGGCCAAAAGGGGGAGAAGGTTTAAAAAAAAAACCAGAAAAAGGGGCCCCTGTTTTCCAAAACCTGTTAAAGAAATTTCCCCAAATTTTTAAAAAGGGGTTTTTAATTTTTGAAACTTTGTTTGGGAGGGCATATTATACACCTCAGTCTACAGAGCAGGAGGCTGACAGTTTACTTGCAGGATATATGAGGCAATTTTTGAATAACAAACTTTTGCAGTTAAATTCTGTTTCAGATAAAGAGCAATCGAAATCGGAAGCACCAGTAGCCCCAGGCACTTGGGTCTGGGTGAAGATTGTGAAACGGAAGAATTGGAGTTCTCCAAAGTGGGAAGGTCCGTACCAGGTACTACTGCCGACACCCGCTGCAGTCAAGATCGCACAGCGAGCTTCCTGGATTCATTTGACACACTGTAAACTGGTTAAAAACTTTGAACTGGACAAAAACTTTGTTACTGTTGCGCAACAAGAACAAAATGGCCAGACACAGAGTGAGTAGAGACATTGAGCAACCTCAGAAAACTTGTATGATTGTTTTTATTGCAGTATTGATCACACTGTTCTTTTTGCTGTGGCCGTTCTTTTTTCCTGCCACAAAGGTTGAACTGATTAGACGTAACCAACCAAGCATAGACTGGCATCCGAACTTTAACACTTATCAGGCAATTACACGTGTGTACGCAGAGACTTTTAATGTTTCGAACTGCTGGGTCTGTACGGCCATACCAACAGCATACGGGGGTTTATTAATGACTGCTATCCCCCTAGGGGTCAATGAGAACTGGGAAAATCTGGTTTTTGACACAGTCGCTATTAAAGCACAAGATAAGGTAGCACTGTCTTTGCCTGTGACACAAAAAGGAATTGTATGTTTTTATAAAAATGACTCCATCCAAGTTGGATGGAGTAAATGCAATGTTACAGTACAGTATAAATGTTATAGAAAACCAAATGATTTAAGCGGATCTTGTAGTACAGATTATGACTCATTTTTGAAATCTATGCATAAAACTCTTGATCAGGTACAGCATAATCCTGTACTTTTCAAACAGTTGTCAGTGATAGATAGGAAAATGTTTCATGCAGGGCAGTCATTTCGTAACAAAGTAATAACTAAGGTAGAAGACTGTTATTTTGTATGTGGTAAAAAGGCATATAAATGGTTACCTGAGAATTGGTCTGGCAGTTGTTTTTTGGGGTACCTGGTTCCGGCCATCCGACACACTGCAGTTTTGCCTCAGGGGAATATTCGAAATACTCGAGACGTAACCAAAAAGACTTAAGAAACCTGGGAATCCAGTGGGATGAATCGAAGCAGGGTGGAAAGACCATCGTAATGTGGGAACCAAACTTGTGCACATGGACTTGAGTGATGCTGTTATATCCTGGGCAGGTATATCACCCATGTATGGCGGAGTCAAATCAATATGGGAGCTGCGAAAACTGTCCAAACTTCTTGAAATAATGAGTAATGCAACTTTTTCTGCCCTTGAATTGATAACTGATGAACTGAATGCTATGAACAAATGTAGTGCTTCAAAACTGAATGGCTCTTGACTTCACCCTAGCGGCGAGAGGCAGAACTTGCGCTTTAATCAAAGAAGAGTGCTGTGTGTTCATTCCTGACCATCAGCATGAGATCAACGACCATCTTGAGGTGATTCAGCAAGTGTCGGCCATGACCAAACCAGGCCCAAATCCTCTGACAGAGTTTTCAGAATGCCTTCGGGGGATGGGGCTCCATTTTTGTGAACATATTGATTGCTATTGCGGTAGGATTACTCCTAATAGGAGTTTATATTTGTTGTGGAATCCCCTGCATGAAGAACTTAAAGAATTCATAGATATATCCGTATCTGAGACTATGTATCAAAGTACTGAATTTGAAGAGCTGCTAGAATGCGAGACATTTTCATAGAAGTTTAAACTGAATGACTTTCTTAACTGCAAATCCTGAATGGAAGAGGTTAGAAAAAGAAGCAAACTGTTTATCCTTTTTTGAAAATAGAATAAAAAGTATTAACAGGAGGGAGATGTTAGAAAAATATGTATTAATGTGTGTATGCTTAATGCCAAATTAATAATCAAGTGTTTTTAATATGCTTTTCATTCTATTTTTCATGCACTGTGATTTATACAAATTGAGTTTCATATGAGACTGAAAAGATGCTTTTCTAAAACTGCAGCATGCTTACTGAAACTTGCAAGTTGCCTTCTGACCTAGTAACTGCTAGCACAGCAATATTCTTGTTTATGCCTTGTGGAAATGTACTTGAGAAGCAGGTGTTAATCTGCTAGGTCAGAAGCATATGAATGAACACTACGCTATATTATAAATGTAATGATTCTAGACAAACAGCCTTGTCCAGAGGATGGGAATCTCTGCAGCTGCAGTAATTTAGAGATAAGGTAGACAAAGGATTATTAGAGAAATGAACTGCTATCATTGTGCTTGATTTAGCCGTAGTATCTTGAATGTAACATAACAAGTATCTAACTGAAAGTAACCAAGGCCATGTTGTTTTCCTCAGGAAGTTTCACACAAAAATTGTTTAAATCAGCAGAAAATCATGGGAAAGATGGTCAGCAGATGATGATGAAAAGGTGGTAATCTGTTACGTCAGCATGGTAGGACAGCATTAATTTGATAACCAATAAAAATGAATGCATTTCCTGTTTCTGGTTAGACAAACTCTGTATTAGCACGTTTTTGTCTCCTTGCTGCAAGATTAAAGTGCCTTAACCTGAACCTACCATGTTTTGATAATTTTTAAAGTATATTTTTCCTTTGGCACTTTTTAAAAAGCTTACTTTGAGATCAGCTAAAGTCAGTTGTATGTTATAATAGGACTTTCCTCCATTAGTTGATGTTTAAATAACATTAACTTTTTACACCCAGATTTCTTCCCCACTGACCATTACTGTTGCAAATAATCCCATTAAATGACAAAGAAGAACATTCAGAAGTTATGTGCTTTAAATACTTTTAAACAAATACTTGTAGAACACAGTGACAAACTATTAACAGCTCTTTACATCTCAAAGCTATCATAATCACCAGTTACAAAGACAATCTCTCCTGGCCTTCCTGAAGATAGTGAAAAAACATTCCATCTTGGAACATTGCTACTAAAGATTACCTTTATTTTATTTGACCTTCTCCTTA
This sequence comes from Protopterus annectens, assembly GCF_019279795.1. Taxonomy (NCBI): domain Eukaryota; kingdom Metazoa; phylum Chordata; order Ceratodontiformes; family Protopteridae; genus Protopterus; species Protopterus annectens. Next base: position 1,614,165,246 of record NC_056729.1, on the reverse strand, counting down.
CACAGTTCCTAATCAGATATTAACTCATTTGTAATTATTTATCATATCAGTGGACTGAGTCACATTTTTTTCATTATCAATCACAACTAGTGTCAAGATTAATTATGCTTATTCCAGTGTTTTGTAAAAACAGTCTAAAAAGTATACACAATGAAACAAATAAAATTAACAAAACAGAAAAATATGTTATAAAGCATGCCATAAATAAAACACAATAAAAAATAAAAGACATTATTACTACTTATGTGTGAGATTCGTAAGTATGGTACATGCTGCATATGGATAGTGCACGGGGATCAGCAATTTAAAATATATATGTATATATATATATCTATAAAACATTTGTACAGTTTTTACTGGGATGAGTTTATTCTCCCCATGGAACAGGGTGGTTTGGGTTTACCTGCTTTGACGGGATATACTGGAGTACACAATTAACACTGAAAGCACATGGGATGAAACTATGGATAAGACAGTTGTAATAGCAGCAAATGGGGGAAAGCTGAAAATTGAGATAGAAGGGAAAGTAGTGGAGCAGGTTTACAGTTTCAAGTATCTGGGAGGGGTGGTGGTGGAGAAGGGAAGTATACACACACATATATATATATATATATATATATATATACACACACACATATATATATATATATATATATATATATATATATATATATATATATATATATATTTGACATATATGTATATACGGGTCTTCTTCAAATGAATGAAAATCCACATAACTGAAAACATTTCCGAGATGACATTGCCAAAACCTGAATTTAATGACAAACACAATGCCGAAGGATTTCACAGAGTAAGTATCCATGTAGCCAACCAGGGGAAATTTGCCGTTTTACCCACTGTAGTGCGATCCCAGAGTTGGTATATTTAGTTAGGGGGGATGTGGGGGGCATAGCCCCCATATCTGGGTGGGTTTGAGGTAGTGCGGTGTGTTTTGTTGTTAGGTGTTGGCTAACTGGATACTTACCCTTTGAAATGTTTAGGCATTGTAATCGTCTATTAAATTTATGTTTCGATGAGGTCATGTCGGCAATGTCATCTTTGATAATGTGGGTTTTCATACATTTGAAGTAGACCCATATAATATATATATTTGTTTCTTTCTTTCTTTATTTGACATTTGATAACCAGGAAAATCCAATAAGGTACAGATTACCCATTTTCAGTGGAGGCCCAGAGAGAAAAGCTCCACACAAAGACTGATAAATAAGAATGTAAAATATACAATATTAAGAGGGAGAAAAATTACCCATGTAAAAATATTATATAGATTATAAAAAAATGCATGGTTGGATACAGGAATTTTACAAGCAGTAAAAATACATTACTAGATAAAAGACACTAATAGAATTAGAAAAATTACCTGTGCAATTGTTATATATAGATATGTTTATGCATCCATGTGAGTGTGTGTGTATCTATATATACAGATATGTATGTGTGCGTGGTGTATGAATATACATATACAACTGTGTGTGTTTCTGTATATATGTATATGTATATATGTGTGTGCTTGTTTATATATGCATATGAGGGAGTATATATAGATAGATATATATGGCGAAAACGCTTCTAAATAATAAAATTGCGTTCAGAACTTACGAATTTTCCATTTATTGGCTTGTGTAAGCCGTTTGGTGAAGTGGTTACATTTTCGTTGGCTGGAGCAAGGTGCCTGTGGTCTTTTTCGGTTTATTAGATAGATATATACATATATGTTTGCAAGTTTGTGTCTGTAACTCTCTCACTCTATATATATATTATATATACATGTACACACACAGTTCCAATACTGTTTGGGTCTTTGTCCCCCCATTTTCATGGCTTTGTCTAGATTTCTTGCTCAAAGAGGTTGTGGTGTGTGGTGTGTGGTGTGTGGGTATATATATATATATATATTTATATATATATATATATATATATATATATATATATATATATATATATATATATATGTATATAGTGTGTGTGTATGTATATGTATGTTTAATGTACCTGGGTGTATCTATATATAAATATATGTATGTATGGGTGTGGTGTGTGTATAAATATATCTATGTAATATTTGTACATATACATACATATACACAATAACACAGCCCTCCACACTTTCTAACAAGTTAGACTTTATTAGCTGATTATGTAATGTAGTTGAACCTGTTATGGATGACATGAACCAAGCCAGAAAAAATAAAAAAATAAAAGATCTCTTTCCCTGCAGGTATTTCATTTTAATTAATTAAATTAAGTTACTTATTTCTTTATTTTAAGGTGACTTCCCCGATCTGTATAGGGCAGGCAGGGAAAATCATAAGTTAATTGAAGGGATTTATGTGGATAAAAAGAAGAATGCCCCAAGGAAAGTAGTGTTATTGGTTGAAAGCCCTTGCAAAAAATCTATTTATATCTGGCTCAGCTGGACTAACCCAGTTAACAAATGTCAAATAAATAAATCTTTTACATCCTGGTGACTGTGATTTTTGGTTACCGGACACTTTTACATTTATGTTACAGCTGAGAGATAATCCACACCTTGTACGCTGAAGCAGTATCTCCCTCACAAGATTCCCAGGCTGATGTGTTAAGTCAGTGGTGCACTTTATATAGTGATAGGATTTGTTGCCGTGCCTACCATAGGTTCATAGGTGTTTAATAGGTTAATGACCATAAGGGCCTTTTTAAGCTAGCCATGCATTCCAAATCTTTGACAATTTCTGCTCCCTTGATAAGGGTAAGCATGAGCCTAGGAGATGAACCATTTACAAGTTACCTGTTTGCATTACAGACATAGTTGCCAAACCAGGGATGAATTTCCAGTTTCTCATCCAATTGCACTTGAATTAGGTTAGGGAGGAACTCTGCTTCACATGGATGGGGAGCCTGTTCCATAGACAGGGTTGTCTCTGGGATACCTACCTATCTCTCCAGCAGGTCCTATTTATATCACAGGCAAGGTTTAAGTCTTTAGAATGGGTAATTCTGGTACTATTTGTTTTGTGGATATGAGGAGGTCCATCAGAGTGGGGTCTGACAATGCCCTGTATGCAGGCATAGATCTCCCCTCAAAAGCCTGTAGGAGACAGGATACAGGGACAGAGCCTTGAGGTGGTCTGCACAGGACATATTACTGATATCAATCTGGGGTTGACCCCTTTTACAAATTGAAGGTTGTTTTATTCATGCAGGAGACTGGGCGTGCAATATACACTGATAAGATAAGCTTACTCAAGAAGGAGGGGGCGGGAGAAAGTCTGCTTCTTTTCAATACCACCAAGAAAAAATGGCTTTCTTTACAAAGATTATTGGAAGTATCTGTGTATTAGGTATGCAGTGATGTAAGCTCCCCTGTGATCTAAACTGGAGTTACCCCAACTCCAGATACTGCCACTTGGTGACTGTAAACCCTAAACAGATGCCCCCCCCCCCCAAAAAAAAAAAAAAAAAATTTGGCTTGGCGTCTCTTATTTATAAGCAAGATGTCATTTGGGCTAATGAAACTCTTCAAAACAACATTACACTTTTGGATCCCTGATTTGATGGTAAACTTTTTGTCTCATTTAGTAGTGCACTGGTCTGCTTGAAGCATTGGGCCTATGTTTTTGAAAAAAAACACTTTTCATTTGGATGGGAGGTCATTGGCTGGGTAAGGTGGAATATCATCCAGAACCCCTCATATTGTATAACTGCAGCCACGGCTACTTACTCCAGGGCCAAATTGCTTAGAAAGTATTGTTACATTGGTAGCTTTGCTCTCTAAAAAATGTTGTGCCCTCTTCTTTAGTCATGTCTGCTATTTCTCTTTTCTTAATATATAAATAACTCTTTTTGTATTTGTAAACAAGTGTATGGAACAGGCATGCACCTATTATGCTGTTGCTTTTTTTCTGTTATAAATTTGAATGCCATGTCTGTTAATACAGTTTTCTAATAAAAAAAAATAGATGTATGGCTATGCATGGCTCAGCTATTTTGAAAAGGAGGGTGAAGGGATAATGGTTTCAGGGTGCAATATTTAAGAAGATTTTTTTCCTTACCAGTTTGCAAATTAATTTGTAGAGACCACTGACATAAAAGTGGAGATAGATCCTGCAGAGTTAGAATGGGTTAAAGATGAAAGGTAAGAAGAAAAACATAAAGTGGACCTAAGGTGTGATGTTATAGTCAAAATCTGTTCTCTAATAAAGGAGTTGCCCAGTATATCACACAGTGAGTGCACAATTTAAATCAACCACCAAATATTTTTTAGTAGCCTTGAAACACAATTTGGGATAGTTTTGTAACATAATTTGTTTCTTGCCATTCTGCATTGCCTTTCAGGCAATAAGGAAGGTTGTTAGCTATTCTTGTCCCCAAGTACTTCTTCCAGTGATATAATTTTGGTCCTTTTTGCAGCCAAATGATTTTCACCATTACTGTAACCACCTGTCAATTAATCAGTAGTACACTGCCTGGGGTTATAACATAGGATACAGAAAAGCAGGAAAGTGGAGTTAATTGTATGAGGTTTGCAAAATATAAGAAGATTATCAACAATACTGAGGGATTGTTGATACTCTTCTTATAGTTTAATGTAAAAATCCACTGCCAATCATTAGCGGACCGGAGTTCTGCTGTGGCGACCCCTAACCGAAAAACCCGAAAGGCATAACATCAACAATACTAAGGGAATATTGGTTTTGAGGGCAATGAGTTAGAGAGATTGAAATTTGCGCTATGCTGTCCTAGGTGGTAATTTGACAACTGGAATCGATCCCTGTTATAACTAGAGGAAGGACCCGAAAAGCAAACACTTTCCCTAAAGATCAGGCTAGTAATGACAAAGATACACCACTGTAAGCACTAAAGATCGGTTCTTCTAGACTGCTGATCTCTAGTGCTTATATTATATAGTAAAACACGTGTTGTTATAAAACAATACATGTAATAACTCCTGAAAGTAATGGAAGATAGGGCACAGACACCACTGTAAGCACTAGAGATTGGCTCCACTGTAAGCACTAGAGGTCGGCTCTTCCGAGACTGCTGATCTCTAGCTCTTACATCATATAGTAAAAGCACATGTCTGTTGGAACAGCTGTTAAATATTACAGCAACTGATTGCAAATGTTAATAGAATATAATAGCCAGGGAATTGTTATGGCTAGGCTTGTATAGGCCCTAGGGCTGATAGCCTAGTACCAACCTATGAACCTATGAATACTAAGTTATGCATCAACAAGTATTGCTAAGAAAGATAAAAAATCAAGGATGACATGCTGGCAATTATGGACCAACTGCAATATTCTGTGATGTACCTGGTGGATAAATTATGTAGCAGAACACACAAAAAAAATGAAAACTCGGGGCAAGATGAAAGATGAACAGTAAGTTAAGAGGTTATGAATGTGTGTTTTGCGGGTGGGGCATGGGGTGGTGCCATAAATAGAGTTCTGGTATCAGGGGAACGCGAGGAACAAATATGAATGGATTTCTTGATTTTTAAGTGGCAAAATTTAAACTTATTTTCAAAGAAATATAAAAGCTGTGCTGGCAAATTCCTGTAACAAGCAGCATTTTAAGACAGCATTTAGTTGTCTTTTATAATTGCTAATGAAATGGAAAACAGTTGCAGTTTTGATACTTGTGCTTACTAAGCAACAGAAAAAGGCAGAAAAAAAACAATCACCGGGGCTTACTTTATAAATCAAATTATTAAATGTGCTGTAAATAGAACTTGTTGAATTTACCTGCAAGTCCAATACAGAAGCAACTCGCTACATGGGAACTCAAACGTCAAGTGTTCCGTTCTACACAGATTACATACAGGACCGAAATAGAAATGTTTAAAGAAAGTTAATGCCGTGGGTGGGATTGTTTGTGACATCACGTGTGATGTCTCAAAGAGGGCGGTGATTAGCAAAGTGGGTGGCAATGTTTGCGCCTCGGTCTGAGGAAAAGAAATGATTTACGAAATGAGCCAGTGCCCCTTTAAGTGCTGGTTTCAAAGGTAAGTTGGGATTGAGTCCAGGGAGTAGATGAGCTTGTAACTCTACAATCCATTTCATCTCATAGAGTCTCATGTGCAGTCTATGACAGAAGAATACCAAAGAAGCTGAAAAGTAAGGTGTACAAGACAGTGATGCGAACAATACTACTGTATGGTACAGAAACCTGGGTAGTAATCGCAGAGCAGAAGAATAAGCTAGAGGTGATGGAAATGAAGTGCCTCAGAAGGGTGGTAGGATGCACACTGTGGGACAGATGAAGAAATGAGGACATAAGAGCAGAAGCCAAAGTAACTCCAATTTCAGAAAAGATCAAAGAGCACAGATTACGGTTGTTTGGACACGTGTATTGGGGACTGTATTTGGTGTAAGCTCTGTGGATTTTATCAATAAAGTATTTGCTGACATCCGTGGCTCCAGCAGTTTTGGCACTTTACTTTGTTTTTGGTTTCTTTTGTGCCAATTATCCTTTTGGAATTCTTGGGGTTTGGACACATGTGCAGAAGAGCAGAAGACAATCTGGTGAAGAAGATTTGGGACAGGCAGGAAGAAGATAAGAGGAAACAAGGACATCCAGCAAAGAGGTGGATGCAGTTTATAAAAGAAGATCTGTGACAGTCAGGCATGAGTTTCAAAAAAGGCAGGAGTGTGGCAGTGAATCGAGAGAGCTAGCAACAGTTAACATGATACCCTGACCCCTTTGTAGAAAATGGGAAAAATGGGGGGGGGGGTTGATGAGAATGTTGATGATGACATATGAAAGAAAAAAATGGCGAAGTTTAAAGAAAAATCTTTCGGCTTCTCCGGGTAGGGACTGCCACAGTGGATCACTAGTCTGCAGATTGATTGGCAATGGAGTTTTTATGGTGACGAGTTGCCAGCCTGGCAAGGTACCTTCACAGAAGGCACATACACACACTCACACCTACCTGCATGTCTTTATTAAATAATGTCTTAGTTATGAAGAATTGAAGGATTTAAGCTAACCATGGACAGCAGCACACTTGCTCAGTAGTGGTGTTCAATCTTTATCTGTGATCACTTTCTTGACATGTTTATTGCACCTTCTGCCATTGTGTGTGTGTTTATTTATTTAGTTATTTAGTTTGTTTACCAGGTTAGTACACTGATTCTTTGGCTGCACGATTCCCCATCCAAAAAAAAAAAAAAAACATTCTGATCGATTCCTTACTCGAAAGTATGCATATATATATTTTAATAAATTTAATGTAATTCTCACCATTATTCACTGCATTGTGAATGAAGAGTACACCATGGCCACATAACTTAACTGATTAATAAATGAAAAATAAAATAAACATTTCTGAAAATGCAGTAGAACCCTAACTTATCTGATCATCTTAGGAAATGCAAATTCCTCACAACCTCTTACTGGATAAAATCTGGACAAAGCCTGACAAAGTGGGGGACAAAGGCCCAAAACAGGGACATATTTTAAATATTGCCCTTAGAAAGGTGCTACAATAACAGTCTAAAAGACACATTTATATCATTATGTAGTGACTTCATTCTTCAACTCATCCCTGTAATTTGCCAGAAAATCATAAATTTTATGAGGACCAGACCAAAGATCTGAGGCAAAAACCTGGACAGTTGAGAGCTATACTTCATAGAACCAGTGCTCAGATAGGCAACATATCACAAAGAAAGCAGTAAAACAGTTTAAATCTTTTTTTCATCCCAGTTGTTGGCAATACCATAATAATAAAGCAACAGAAATTATGTATATTCCTATACTGATGGATACTTGCACACTTGTTCATCATTTTCCATTCATATGCTGTCCACAATCCCCTCCCATTTGAAAGAATGTGTTTTTACTGAAGTAATATGGCAAACCACAGTGTCTGAAACCATTTTTTAACTCAAGTTACAGAAAAAAAACAGACGGAACCATAAAACAAATTAAAAGATTTTACCGCAATTACGGAAAGACGGAACCGCAACCGCGGCATTATTGCAAGCGGCAGGTGACTGGAGAAATGTTTAACAGTAATGTGTGTGGCAGGTACCAGTTTGTGGCTGGTGGCCTTGTCTTAATCATGGTCATACCATAAGATGAAGATAATTCATTTTTTTCTGGTGATGTGCCTTAGCACTTTTTTTCCATTCTGTTTTTTTAACTATGAAGCCAGAATCTGAAATTACTTCCTGCTTTAAACTTCACTCCTCTGTGTTTTTCTTTGAAGCAGCTGCTGCGGGTGATGATCTTACTGAGACACACACAAACGCATTCACACACACACATAAACAATAAAAAAGTAAAACCACAAGTGGAATAAAAGAAGACAATGGTCAAAGTGGTATTTGATAACTAGCAAAACAGCAAGCCCTGAAATCACCTCCTGTTATAGGTCACAGATTGCTGGATTTGTGATCGTTACTGTTTCAAACTGGCATTTACAAATGAGTAAGTGATAGGAACATAAAAAACAAAAGGTAGTTGATACTGGGAGCCAAAACGGGATTGGAATTTAAGAGTTACAGGATATTAAAAAAAAATGATACTGTGGGAGGAAACATTAGTGATGTGGTAAACTGGGTGTTACTTTGGTCAGCAGTAGTGTGGACCCAAATTTTCAATACTGGGATTGTCCCTTTAATGGTTAACTACTGTGATTATAGTGTACAGGGTTCTGGGTTCAAGACCTACAAAAGCTGTTTTTTTTTTGTTTCTGGCCAGAACAGCGGCTGTTGCATACAGAGTGATTAAGGCACTTTAAAACAATTGTAAGCCAGTTTGCGTGGGTTTGTGCAAAGGTATGCAATGCTAACTTCCAGTTAAATATGCTTACAGAGTGTTAAATTCAATATTGCTTAACCTGTGTGCGCATTGCTTACCCCCACGCAAATGGACTTAAACCTGCTTACTTATGCTTACTACTGCTTAATAGTGCTTACATTTGCTTACTAGTGCTTACTCCCACTTACCACTGCACTAATTTAGACAGTAATGTCTAATGGTTCTTGGGAAGGTGGGGGATTTGGAAGCTGTATGGAGTTATCATTCATTACACATTTTACCTTCCATTTGTATCCCTGATTCCTGTGTACATATACTGTATGGGGCACATGTGATTATCTGTGGACTTTGCAACATTATGACACTGACACCTCACATCTACATTTAATGCAGTACTCCATTTCACAAATATATGTTATTTAGTAGGTTATGCAACTACAAATATTGGTTATAACGTGATTTGACATATAAAATGGAATGTATTGCAGTGGGACTCGAACCGCTAATGACTGATCGTAAGGCAAATGCTCTGCCCTCTACACTATTGCTGTACTATACTTGTTTTTTATCCTCTTCTGCCATTTAAGCTGCATTAACCATAGCTAAGTTATGGGCAAACCCGCACACCTATGGTTAAATTTAATCTGTTTCATAAAAAAAAGTCTTTATATTTGTTGTTTTAACTATTGCTCTTGTACATGTGGGTTTGATGTTGCTGGGGCTATGCGTACACCTATGAGTGGTCCTGCTCATTCTTTTATGACTTGTCTGCTGTTCTTCATTGCAGGAGCATGTATATTCTGAGAGCTCTGCTCTCAGATGCACCCCATGCACTCTTATACACTACGTGTAAGATTAGGAGCTCAGGCAGCGTACCTTCATTAATATGCAAGGCGCGCTGCTATCCTGCTCCTAAATGGCTGCTTCTGTGCAGGACTATGCTAGTCCTGCATGGAAGGATAGTGAATCTGGGGGTTTGTTTCCTTCTTTTTGTTTTTAAATAAGTAAGCAGGTTAGGCTTTTATCCAGGTCTGTGCGGGAGTTGATCATGGGAAATTTAAAAGTCCAGCAAGGCTGATCTAGTGACAGTTGGCAACAGTGGGAGGAGATGGTTTGTTTCCTTCTTTTTGTTTTTAAATAAGTAAGCAGGATAGGCTTTTATCCAGATCTGTGCAGGATCTGAGGCATGGGAAATGTAAATGTCCATGTATTATACATATAACATTATATATATATATATATATATATATATATATATGTGTGTGTGTGTGTGTGTGTGTGTGTGCGCGTGTGTGTGTGTGTGTGTGTGTGTGTGTGTGTGTGTGTGTGTGCGCGTGTGTGTGTGTGTGTGTGTGTGTGTGTGTGTGTGTGTGTATAAAACAATTTTAAAGGCAAAAACAAAAATCACTATTAGATGTGTGATGAATATTGATGTGGTGGATATTTATAAGGAAAAAAGCACAAAGGGTGTGTAAGCATGTAGAGAACAAAATAGAATAATCAAAATGAGATTAGACACTGCATACTGTCCTGCAGAAGTCTGCATGTAACATACTTTTTCTGCAGTTCATGTATTACTTTTTGCATATAGTGCATTTCAGCACAGGTCTACATCACAATATGATCACACACTGGGCCAGTAAGAGTTTTTAGGTAAACCTTTCTCAGGAAATACATCCCAGCAAACCAAGCTGTCTGTGGACAATTACAGCCAGCACTGCTGTTATGTGAATCATGTAAATAAAAGGCATAAATAACTGTTGGCATAATGGTTAGTTCTGTAATCAAAATGTGTACACAGGCATCACAAGACTTTCATATGGTGAGGAAGTGGTGATTTCAGTAAACATGTGATACCGCTACCTTAAACTTCTACTTTGAAATGCAAGTTAAATTAGTATTTTTTTGTCCATTAGCAATGTTGTGTTTACAGCACTGTTAAAATGTGAGTATTTGAGGCAAACACGTTAGCTCAGAAAAAGTAGCTAGTTTTATTTGAAAAACACTGCGTTTCCAAATGCTGTGAACTATGCATCCCTGTTTCATGACAGGAGACCATGGTGCTGCATAAACAAGTGTCCCACTGTCAGAAAGAAAAGGCTAGAACTAGGAAACAATGGATGAGTTAAGTCTACTGTGGTGAGGTGTCAATCAAAGCAACAACAGGTCAAATTACCTTTAGCACTTTGACAGCTAGGGAGGGGAAGTGTGAAGGGGGAGGGGAGACAATCTAAAGAACTACAACTCAGGCATGACAAAAGAGTGCTAGTTAAGATCTCTATAAAGAAGAAGCAATAAAAAACACTTAGAAAGTCTGTTCTGTGTCTTTGTTTCAGTTAGTTTTTAAGTAGTCACTGAACAGCAGGATATCTTAGTTGAAATTTACTGACTGAAAGACACCAGTGTATGCATATAAAATGAATGCAATCACAGTAGCTTCTGAACAAGGAAGCCTGCATGATGTAATGTGTTAAGGACAAGCACTGCATTCTGGGATACTTGGAGGTTTTGAAAAATGTTGAACTCTCATCAAGATGCTAGACCCCAAGTGGCCAGGCTCTGAAATTACATAAAACATATTTAAAAACCTGTAAAGAGTCCCACAGTGGCGCTAAAATATTGGCCACATCTAAACATGATGAAATAAACATGTTTTTTGAGTCTGTGGCTGTGGTTCTCCTTTAATTATTGAGTTGCTGGCTTTCTTCATGTTGATCTCCACCCCCCAAATCCAGTCTCTGCTTCATTTCCAACATACTCCTAGGTCTTCTAGTAAACTCTTGTGTTTCTTCTGTCTCACAAGCATTTCCTCTGAAATACTGGAAATGTTTCACTGCCACAACCTATGGGCTTTATTACTAGAAGATCAAGAAGCAGAATCTCTTTCTCTTTGATAGCTCACTTGTTGGACAGACTTTTGAATTTCCTCCTTAGCTTGTTCTGCAACAGAAAATGATTTTGATTCTCCAGGAAAGAATATTTGGATATCTGCTTCTTGACATTCCTTGATTACTGAAATAAGTTTACTCTTCTTCTGTGTAGTGTACAGTGAGCAATCATTTTACAGAAACACTCTATAGTCTCCACTTTTAATACTTTGTCTTTCTGCCATAGTTTTGTCAGAATCAACTTTTTCTGCTGGTAGGATTGCAACTTTACTATTAAAGATCTAGGTTGCTTTCTCATAGCCAGGTTTGGAGCATACACATGAGGTGCCCTTTCAGTTAAAAGCTCCTGCTGTGGAATACCAGTCAAGTTGCTTATTTGTGCTTTCATAAAATTAATACAGTCTGTTCCTCCCAGCTTCTCGGGTACAGCAGAAAATCTCAGGGTTTCCCTATGTGCTCTGTCCTCTAATTCTGTTATTTTTTGGAATCTCTCCTCTTGAACAGTTTTATACTCAATTAGCCTTTTCTTCATTTCAACCTCTGATTTTTGCAATTTTATCACCACATCTGAATATCTGTTTAAAGCTTCTTCAATTTTTCTCCAGCCTTTTATTGTTTGAGTTGATCTCCTCCTTCAGTGTTTCATTTATTTTAATCAGCTCTGAGTACATTTGACTTATTTTTTCCTCTAGATTACTGGAAACCATGTCTTGCACCAAAGTTGGAGCTTCCACTGCTTTTTGTTGAACAGCTGCAGAATTCTTCCCAGTCAGTGTTTTCTCCTCACATTTTGTGACTGATTTTCTTTCAGGTTCTCTGAATTTCTTTTTTGCTGGTATTCAGGCAGTCCACTTACTAGCCAGTTAGATAAATCTGCTCAAAAAATAAGTTCACTGGCTCTCTTTTCTGAGTTTCTGCTTTCATAGTAGGAGAGCTGAAATTAAGCTATTGCTCAATGTGCAGTCATCATGGAAGTCCAAGCATTCTAATTTGTTGTGGAAAGTTAGGGGGCATGAAGGAGTAAAGTTTGAGCTAAAATTTTCAGTCAATATATTAGCTATGTCCTCTGGAGAAAATTATATGTTGCTTCTAAATATCAGCTCTCTGCACTGCTGAGCATTAGTTCTAGTGTTTATGGTAATAGATGAAGAGAGTTTGTGGCTGTCTTTAGCATGTGTAGCAATTTTTACTTCATACTTACTTTTGGTGGGTTTGATTTTGCTTCTGAGTTCTTTATTGATGTTTTTGAGTTCTCATCTAGATAACTGTATATTAAATTTACACATTTAAGATACGTCCCTACTAACTTGCCCCCATATAGACACTCATGATACTCTAGACCCAAATAGATTGGCATGTGTGGCTAGGCTTGTAAGGTCCCTGGTGGGTCTTAGCCTAGTAACAAGCTACAAACCTATGAACTATCGGGTGGATAACATAATGCTGATTTCAATCAATCTTGTCACTCGAAAGACTCTTACTTCTACAATAACATCCCAATATCTAACCCATCTCCTATAGAAAGCACAGTTCAAAACTAAACCATGGCTCACATGACAAAGTATATTAGTCACTTTTGAAAGCATCTTTGTTTAACAATTAATTTCATTTCATAGTATACTCTAGATCTTAAAGTTGCTACTGAGCTTGCAAAATCAATTAATCAATCAATAAATAAATACATAGAAACACTGATACATAAAGAGTATAGTGTTTTTTTCAATGTTTAATCTATAACCGCATTGATAAAATGAAGTTTTTGTAGGTACCGGTTAATAATTTGCATAGAACTGCAAAGCACTGTGGGAAAGCAAAAAAAAGGCTTACCTGTTTAGAGGAACAGCTTTTTACATGCAATGTGCTTTCACTGCTACATCATCACAAGTTAATTTTTAATGAGAGGTGCTTTGTAAAACAACTAAAGTTTACAAATTATCTTTCTAGGGAGTAAATAACTGCTACCGATGCATTTAGCATACAAATGTAACAAAAAAGTAAGACACTGAAGAACAAACCCAAAAACATGAAATACATTTAGGTAAGGAAACTCATCCAGACTGGTGTTCCAAAAAACATAGTTTTATTAAGATGAATGCTTTCATTTTTTAAAATAAAAATGTCATCAGATAACCACAGTTTAAAAACACCACCTATTTATAATCCAATCAGTACTGAGTACAGTGGCTCTATTCGACAGAGGCACTAGGAACTAAGGTCGGGTGGCACAATGCCAGGGTAATCCTATGGTCTAGGCTTGTAAAGGCTCCAGGGCCATTAGCCTAGTACATACCTATGAACCTATTGAACCATGTGACTGCTGAGCCACTCAATGCAAATGGGACATTTAAAGAGAACTACAAATAGGAAACTATTTATATAGTGTTACAATCATAAGTGCATGAAACTGGCTTTATACAAGTATCATCATGCTCATTAGCATTTATACCATTTAAATAACTTATTAAAATAGTTCCAAAACAGTAAATCTTGAAATCATAAATCATATATAATAGTAGTTAATTAAACAGTATTTAAAAACCATATGATAAAAACTGTAAAGACAATAGTAGTATTCATCCAGGCAAATTTTATCTTATAGTTGCTTTAAGTTTTAAAAGACAGGTTATGTTAAGTTGCTCATTCAGCCTTGGCCAACTGTTAAGAGTTTAAACACAATTGCCAGTACAGTTTGCATTTCTCAAGGTTCAAGGTCCACAGTCCTCCCCTCTCATTCAAGGGCAATTGTTCATAGGTTCATAGGTAAGTACTAGGCTATAGGCCTTAGGGCATAATTAAGCCTAGCCAACATGTTTCGGCTTTTGCCTCCCATGGGGTTTAGTTACCTGCACCTCTGTCGAGCAGGGCCACAGACATGATTCCCGGGGTGAATTTCCTGTTTCCCATCCACTCATCAAGATTCCTCTTGAAGAGCGCTAGTGAGGGGCTCTTCTTGTTCAATAATTGCAAGGTTAAATTCATGATCCATGTTCTCTTGTATGTACTTCGATAAAGCATGTGTATCTCTTACTTTTCTGATGTTGTACAAGTGCTCATAAATTCTGTCTTTAAATTTCCTTTCAGTTTTTCCAATATAGAACTCAGGACATATAGTACACAATGTGCAATATACAACTCTCATAGTGTTGCAGTTATAGACACCATTAATTTTAACCACATTATTATCTATAAAAGCTTCATCATTTACAAAAATATATCTGCAATAGCCACAATGGCCAGCTTTACTCATGCCCTTTTTCTTCTTATTAAACTTAGTTTCCTTTTCAAGAATGGCTTTTAAATTCACACCCTTCCTATAAATAAAATAAGGTGCTTCACCCACATTTTCCTTTATATTCCTAACATCTGAGAGGATGGGCCAGTTTTTTTTACAAGAATATGTTTTATTACATTGCTGTCCCTAGAAAAGGTGGTAATGAATGCACATTTAATATTAGCTTGTTTGCTAGTGCACCAAGAACTTCAAATAATATTATTAATATGACTATATAAAGTCAATGGGGTACCCATGTGCTAACTGTCAAACTAAACACACCTTCAGTGGTTTGTACCCTTAACATTCATGTTAAACATCACCCTGGGTTGAAACCCTACCTGCTGAACCAAATTAGCTCAATTTACATATACAGTTCCCTTGTACTGACTTCGAATCAAACATGGATCAGCTACTGGGAAGGCAGGTATACTTACCTCTATAGTAAGGAGGTAGTACTAACTCCAAACGGTTTAATACTTACACTTGCTTCAGAAAATGACCAATACTCTTTAAGTGTAGGGGAGCGTACATTGTTTGGCGTTAGCAGATTGAGAGCAAATATTAGCAACCTATTACAGTTAGAAGTTAATGAATTATTATAGCGAGCACTGTCCTCTGGAAGGAGGAGGTAACTGTCAAAGGGAAAAAAAAGAAGATGTAATGTCAGACAAATGATAAGATGCTATCAACTCAAGACTGGAGGGCCTATAAGAGGGGAGCATAACAGCAAAGTAGCATTGGAAATGGTCAGACCATGGACTAGTCAGAGGTCACTGTATTGTATATGTCCTAAGTTATTGGTTGCAGAAAGAAGAAGAGTTGGTTCCACAGTCAGAGCTCCTGGTTCCTCAATGACCCTTATACTAAAGTCACTAAGAAACACAATATTCTCATGGCACAACAGAGAGTCAGTGAGGAAGTTAGGGAATTCATGGAGAAATGTCTTCATGCAACCAGGTGAAAAGTATCGGAGGACAACTACAGTTTGTTCCTGCAGCCAGAACATGCTTGGTAGAGATTTTACAACTGCTGGAAATGTGAAACTAAGATGTAAAAAAGATTGCCACTCTACCTTCAACCTTGCTCCTCCTAGTACTGTGAACAGTGGAAGGACCTGATGTAATAGTTGCTACAGAATGTGGACAAAGTTATCATCCAGCAATGTCTCATTTATAGAGCCATAAAAATGCATTATCAAGTCATCCAGTAAAAATATCCAAAAGCCTTTTAATAAAAATTCAATAAAAATGTGAAATGGTTGAGCACTTTTGTCTTATTAAGTGCCATACTACCTCAGAACTTAAACAATGAGCAGTCCCAGATATCTTAACTTTAAGGACCCATCATGTGATCAGGAAGTAGAATAACAACATATGCTTCCTGTATTCATTAAGTAATATAATACTATAAATTGCCAGAATAAACACATAAAAATTAGTTGCAAATCAATATAGAATATTTCAACACATTACAATTATATACAGTAGTAAAACGTGAAAAAAACTTGCATAGTGCATAAGATCAGTGAGTAAGGACACAAAACAAAAACAAATGAAAACACTTTTACCCTTTTACTTTTAAAGGGTAGCAGATTTCATTCCTAGCACACTTACTGCACTGACATTCTCAGTGAGACCTGGAGAAATGATTGTGTCAATTCTGAGCTGTCACAATAACTAACAAACTCAAAAATTATTTTCCAATTATCAACACTCCCTAGGGACAAGGCTATATCTTCTCAAGCACAGTAAGCAAACCTGGCCTGGATATTAATATCACCAAGGATTATAGGACTAAATGTCTCACTTGTGCATTTACAGGAAACCTACTCACAGCAATTTCATTCAAAATTTTCAGTCACCAGCATTTCCAGAAAAAAACGTGTTATTAGAGGGGAAAAAGTAGAATTTCTAAGCTTACCTCTGATAACACTGTTTTCAGAACTGAGTTGAACACATTCCAAGAAATGTTACAGTACGAGGATTGACATCCCATTTGGTGGAAAGTTACACCCATGAAATTGTGTGTAAAAGAGGTACCATGTATGCAACTTATTCATTAGAAGACAGTTATGGCTTCTATGTTTTCCACACATCAAATTTAAGCTTTAAGCAACTTTAACTTTTAGATTCTGAAAGCATCAAGTGGGTTATACATAAACATTGGTGCAATTTCTATCACATGGGAATACAGATGGAGCCTTTCTTTGTGGCAGAAACTGGACCAAGACCACACCCTCACACCTCCACTAATTCCAGTCACTCCCCCCTTTTCCTACCCACTTTCTACCCATTTTTTGACATCAGAGTTGTGTCAGGGGGGAGGAGGAATATCCTCTTTTCCTGGTTTGCGATGCTTTTTTTTTTAAAGAAAAGCATCATAAATCTGCTATTTTAACAAACTCCAAAAGTCTGTTTTTTGAAGAATCACACTGGAGTTTGTAGAGTATTTTTTCAGGCTAGCAGACAATTGGTTTGATTTCCAAATAGTCTGAAAAAAGGATATATGGCAAAACTATCTGGAAATACCACACGATGCCATTGGTAAGTAACCATTTTTTAGTTTACTTAAAACAACCCAAATTTGAAGAGAATTTTTGAGAGGTCGGGTGATGAGACAAACCCTCTACCAACAAAAGGGTACATATAGGTGTGACTGGTGTAATCAGTGTAAGTACATTGATTGCAAAGGACAGGGTTATATGGCACAAAAACTTTGGAGTGGATTGTCGTTTTACAGATTCAACTACAACACTGTGTGAGTGATGTATCTGGCTTGCTCCTCATGATGTCAGACATTTTATTTAGGTAAATCAGCAAAACGTCTTGGGAAGAGAATAATTCAACATACCTATTTGCATATCAAATGGGGACATGAGAAACACCCTTGCTAAACATTTTTATTTTTGCTCCAACACAGGGATATATCTGTTTTCTATACTTCAGAAGGTACAGCCTTGTCCAAGGGGTGGAGGTATGACTGGAAAAAAAAACTGGAATTTCATGATGCATCTTCAAAGTGAGGCAACAAGCTCTCGAGGTCTCAGTGAGAATGTCAGTATAGTAAGTGTGTTAAGAATGAAATCTGCTACACTTTAAAAGGAAAGGGATTTGCGCTTATGCACTATGTTATTTTTTTTGTATGTAAAAGTGATGTGGTTGAAACATTTTAAACTGATGTGCAACTAATTTTTATCTCCTTATTCTGACAATTTACATAATTATACTACTTGGTGATTACAGGATGGATATGTTGTTATTCTACTTCCTAGTCACATGATGGGTTCTTAAAGTTCAGATATCTGTGACTGCTCATTGTTTACCCTTTGAAGAAGTCTGACACCTAATAAGATGAAAGTGCTCAACCATTTTACTTTTTCATTGAATTTTTATCAAAGGCTTTTTGATATTTTTCTAGTATGTTCTTATGGTTTTATTTGATATTTATTAATGCCAGTGGATCTGCTGAGGTTTTTGTTTTAAATATCTCATTTATATAAAAGATAGATCAAATTCACACAAGTCAAAGATATTTGGTTGCTTAAGATGATTAGAGCTCATATAGGCTTATGGCACCTTATAACAAGGTTAGAGGAGCTAAAAGGGATGGGGGAAGGATGGTTAAAAAATAAACACAAATAAACAAAGTTGTATGATGAAGAATTGAATAATAAATAAACAAAGTAAGTAGGCTTAAATGTGACAATAGTCTTCATAAAACACCAAAAAGACTGAAAAGGTCCTCAATATTCCTGGAATACCCCACAGGACTGCACCATATACTCTAATAATTTATCTGTGCTGTTAACCTTGAAACTATCAGATACCACATCCTATATATCAGCCTCTTCATAAATACAAATCTTCCCTCTTGCACAAAATATGATAGTAGGCTATCCTCCAAGCATCTAACCCTCACCACATCAAAAACTGCTTCTGTGTTGTTTGACCACCCCAAAAATGACAAACGGCAATAATGAATTTCAAGTTTTAGTGCTTAAACCTAAGCACTGTTACAAAAAAAGGGAAAATGTTACAGAACAGTAATACATGATTACAAAAACAAAAAACAGACCAACTAAGCCTCATAAACTAGATCATAGAGAAGTTCTGAGTTAGTGTTTGAAACCTTTGAGAATCAGGAATGATTTAAGCCAGTCAGGCAAGAGATTCTGTAAACAGACCCGCTGATAGGCTACTGTGTGAGCCTCTGAGGTATCAAAGCTGACCCTGGGAAACTCAAGCAATCCATAATAAGAAAGTTCAGGGTACACACAGGTTAGCACCAGCTGAGACATTACTGGATACAAGGGGGATTTATGTCAAGGAGGGCTAGATAAACCAAGGCAAGGGTTTTATAAGCAGTTGGAGACTAACTAGGCAGTCAATGTAGCCTGTTCAACACTGGTGTAGTGTTATGGTGTCTGGGCACTCCAATTAGTAGCGACTCCACAAAGCTTCACACCAGTTGGAATCAATCAAACAAGCTCAGTGTCCGTTAACCCTACGTAATGGGCGTTGCAGTAACCTAAATGTGTTTTTTTTTTTTTAAAAGGGTTTTTGGCTAGGTTTGAAATGGTCTACAGATGACTGATTGCCTAGTACTGACCTATGAACCTATGAGACCAAGCATGCATGCAACAATTTAACCATTATTAATTCCAGCAGCATGCAGATGGTACAAGTATTACCTCAGCATAACACTCAACATTTGTCTTTCCTTCAAAGCCCACAATGATTTTATAGTAAAGTCAACTCCCAATCAAAACCTGCTTTTCTATACCAGACACCCCACTTATACCTCAACTCATATATCATGTCTGTTTTGTTACTCTATTTTTTTTTTCAGAACACACACACTCACACACAGTATGCAAGGTACCATAAGCATTATCTGTAGATTCATCAGTCTTGACCTAGAAATGAACATTACTACACCTGTCTGCAGAAAGAAAAATACTCTATGAACCTACGAACCTATGAAAAATGGTTATCAGACATCATTCATTCCACATTACTACTCTCCTTCTTCAGTTACACTTCTTTATGGCAGTTGCTGCCCCTCCTTTAACAAATAAACTATGAATCATATCGTCCCTTTAACTTATTTGAACACAAGATGACTATGCTTTCACATTCTGTAGCTACCCTTTCATCCTGACCATTGGAGACAAGTCATGTAGTAGACTTGTTACAGTTGAATGGAAAAATCTGTTTCCAGCCTTAGAAAGCTAACATATTACACCAAAGTTAGAAAAAGCTAGTTGACCACCTCAAACAAGACTACTGCTACATATGCTTTATTATCTAAGGGTAAAAAAACATTCCTCTCAAAATAGTAATGAAATCATACTTTTCAACTGATGCCAGTCTTTACTTTCATGAAAAACAACTATTTGATTATTTTTATTGCTGCAGTATAGCAATACTGCATATTGTAAATATTCTGTTGTGATCTCAAAACTTGCTAATTGTCAGCAGTATGGGTTTGCTGTGTACTTTACTTATTACCAGGTTATCCAAACTCTATACATGTCTAGATTGCTTATTACTACCAATGTTCTTGAACTTCATTGTGCCTGGATTGTGATGAAAAAAGGGGCAAGGACCGGTCCACTTACTTGTTTAACAAATAAAGAAATATAAGTAGCTCATCATTCAAGTTTGTGTAAAAGTGACAGGTTTGCTATATCTACTGGACTTAAAGCATGCTGGTATAAAGACGTTCACATAGATGTGATTCATGCTCTCACTGAAAATCACAATCAAAATGCATCCAGTCCTAGAGGTGTGAAGCCAGGAATACACTCACTACTTCCTTGATGGATCAGCAAGATCTCCTTATGGTCAGAGTAAGACTAGACTGCGACTGACAGAGGGTCCGAGGTTTAATCCTGACCTCTGGTCACTGCCTGCATGGAGTTTGCATGTTCTCCTCCTCTTCTCTGTATAAGGTTCCTCCTCCCTTCCAAAAACATGCGAGATGTTTCTGCATCTTGTTACTGGGTTCAAATCCAATCCTCCCAGTTGAGAAAAAAAAGTATGCCAATAGAGTGCATCAGTGGGTTGAAGACACACACTCTAGGTGATGATCATGTATACAGGAGAATGCAGACTGTGCCTAGCTATCAGGGCTAGTCACAGTGTAGTGTAAATAAAATCTGACATTTAGCACATAAGTTTTAGGCTATAAGCTGATAATATGCTGCTTTCTATAGTCAAGGGTTTGAGTCTCCCAGGTTTCATTTGACTACTGTGTGACTCCAATTAACTCACTTAACTACTGACTGGGGACAACTGGGAAATTTGGCTTGGCTCCTCAAGGATCTCCAGAACAAGCATTCTTAGGAACTACCTATGAAATTTGTTTAACTTCTAGCACCTTTCTTAATAAACAGAAACTCAGTACTCAGTACACAATGACCCTAGTTTTTGTAAATCATTGTTTAATGTAATCCTTTATTTTTTTAATTAATAACCAAACATAAAAGTACCATTTTTTTATTTTATAACCAAAGATAACAAAAGTAATGATACAATCTTTCTAAAACTTATATAGTCAATATAGTCATAACATAAATATTAGAGGAAGACAACAACAAATATTGGAAATTAATTTTAATGATTGAAATACATCTCCCCAAAAACACAAAAGACAAAACTTGTACCTTAGGTTGCTAGATAATATAACTATATTTCTAATAGTTTTCCAGCTGCGTTGTACAAATTCACTACAAAGTAACAACACTTAATTTATATTCAGTAAGAGTATGCCCTTAAATTATATACTTAATTACACAATTATATACTTAATTACACAAAAGTTAGGAATATGTTTTAAAATTTACAACTAAATACATCTCCGGTCAGCAAATATTCACTTAGATTTTTGAATAAATATTATTTATTTATTTTATTTATTTTACATTTGTTTACCGGGAAAGTCAGAATGGGCCAGAAGCCCATTTTCAGTGGAGGCCCGGGGAGAAAAGCTCCATTACAAAAATATAGCATTTGCAATAGAAGTTGCAAAGTAACATAATGAGAAACATATGGCTCAATGACAAATTAACTATAGTCAAAAAGAGGTCAAGTGTGGAATATCAGGTAGGCAATATATAGCAGTGAATTTGGCTAAACATAAAAACATATCAAATCAATAGTTTACTTGCCAATCTTGATGTATAAAAATGGGAGATAGGAGGTATTTAGTAGAGGTAGACACTGAGAGCCAAAATATAAATCATTGTATAGAAAATAGAAGAGAAAAGCATAGTATAGTCAGCTTGGAGTTGTGCAGGATCAAAGCCAGTTATTGGTTAGGTGTTCCCTTAGAAGTAGTTTAAATTTGTGTATATTAGTAGTATTTAACATGTGTTAAGAGATGGAGTTCCAGGACTTAGATATTTGGTAGGAGAACATAGAATCCCCAAAATTATTGTTGGACTTAATAACTTTTAGTAGTAGTTTGTCAGAGGATCTTAGGGTTCTGCAGTTAGAATAGGGCTGTACCAGATTTTGAGTGCAGGGCGATTATCCAGCTGATGAATGATAGAATGGGTCATAGTTAATTGGTTGAAGGATAGGAGGTCGGGTAGTTTGATCCAATTAAGTTAGAGCAAGCCAGAGCAGTGGTGCAATCTATGAAGTTGGTTAGCAGCAAATCTTGCAATTTTGTTTTAACAGGCCTCTAATTTATTTAAGTCTGATTTTCTGAGATTTGTGAAGATGGGGGAGGTGTATAGAAGGGTGGAGAGAAGATGTGTTCTGGCTATATAATATCTGGTGGTGCTGGTAAGGTATGGCTTTACTCTGTATAGAGAGCCCAGTTTAATGTGAACCTTTTTAATGGTTAGAGCTAAGTATTTGTCAAATTTTAGACAGTTGTTGATTGTGACTCCAAGTAGTTTGATGTGATCTACAGGCTCAATTTTAGTTTTGTTGGAAGAATAGATGGCAAAGGGTGGATGTTGATTATGTATTTTGTTGTTCAGGAAGAGAATTAGTTTTGTTTTATTTGGACTGAGTATAAGCTGTATGTCTAGGAAAGATTTTTGGGTTATTTCTAGTAAATCTGGGAGGGTAGGAGCTGAACATATGAGGGAGGAATCATCTGGATATTGAACAATGATAGCTAGGTGGATGGTGGTACAAAGTTTGTTAATAAAGATAGTGAACAGCAATGGCCCAAGAATTGAGCCCTGTGGGACACCAGCTGAGATGAGTAACAGAGAAGAGAGTTCATTTTGCCACTTAACTGCTTGTTAGCGGTCAGTTAAGTAACTGTGAAACCAAGAGAGGACTGGTTGGGAGAGGTTTAGGGAAACCAGTTCATTGAGTAGTTTTTGGTGTGATACAGGTTGAATGCCTTAGACATAACAAGGAAATGGACGAGACAAATAGGCCATTGTTTCTGAGCTGGTTTATTGTGCTGGTAAAACTTACAAGAGTGGTTGTTGTACTATGCTTGGGTCTGAAACTGTGTTGGGAATTGGTTAGAAGGTTCTTGCTTAGAAGATGATCGGGGAGCTGAGAATGTATACATCTTTCAAGAATTTTGGCTAGGGGAGGGGCATGTAGCAATTGGTCTGTAGTTTGAGAATTCTGTTGAGGAGCCACCTTTGTGCAGGGGGATAATACATTAGATTTTCCAGATCATGGCGAATATATTGTTCTGAAATTGAACAGTTGATTAGGAGAGTGATAGGGTATGAGATGGCATCTGCTGCTACTCTGAGAAAATCTGTGGGGAGTATGTCAGTGGCAATGGATGTGGGTTTTAGTTTGTTTAGAAATGTATTAATGATACTAGTTTGTATAGGTGTGAGTGTAAAAGAATTGACATTTGGTGCTGCTCCTGAGGGAATAACTAGGGGAGTATTGCTGTTACTTTTTACTAGGGATAGTATAGACTTGATGAAGTATGAGTTAAACTGGCTGGCTATGGTATAAGTGGTATTTATGGTGGTGGGAGCTGGGGTTTAGGATTGTCCTGGTTTTAGTAATTGTTTAATAGTACCCCCAAATTTTGGGGGATTCTTTTGATGCTTTTGTTGGATCATATTATAGTATGATTTTTTGTCATTCTTGAGATGTTTTGGCTAGATTTCTTATTTGTTGGTAGGCTAGAGGGGAAGCTATTTTTGTTGTCTTGATACTGGGACCATGTTTTGTCTCTCTGTTTGAGGAGCTGTATGGTGTCCTTAAATTAGCCATGGCAAGTGTTTTGATTTAACATGGATTTTCCTAAGGGGAGCTAGACTGTTTAGGATGTTGAGGAATATGACAGATATAATCTCCAACTTTAACCATGGGCTAGAAATGTAATACCATCTATGTCCACACCAAATACTTCAAAAGTACTTGGTGCCAACATAATTTTCTTGAATGCATTTGTAGTGCAAAGAGTTTTGATTTACACATTTCCATACTGGATATGCATACTTACATTCCCACATAGGTACTCTGTGTCATTCTCTTGTGAACAACATGAAAATTGTTCTCTGGTCCCATATGCAAAGTGCAGAGGGTATTAAGAATAATCATAGATTGCATGTATAATAATTTAAATAATTCTCTTAAGGTTGGGGTAATCCATTCTTCATACTCCATCTATAACCTCACTTCCCAAATATGTATATAAGTCAATCCTTCTCAAAACCAAATACTATTCTTCCTAGTACTCTTAACTCCTCTTATTACATCCTATTTCCTAACCGTCTATAAACAACCCATACACTCCATCCCTATATTTCCCTCTTTTCAAACGTCATCATCTATAACACCTTCACCTGTGACATTCCAAAACCCCATCTATAAATCCAACTACTCTCCAGCTAAATTTCACAGACTAACTCATATTCAATTTTATAACCAGAAAACAAAGAAACTTGCCTACTACTTTGTCATAAACCTTAAACCCAAACAACAAATACTCCACAACACACTTTTAGATGGAGATATTCATCCAAACCCTGGCCCACTGCACACCCAGAACTTAACTACCAAAAACAATGACAACCCTAAACCTATACCAACAACCAAATCTACCAACTCTCTCACCATAACTCATCTGAATATACATAATATTTGCAACAAAATTGCACAACTACATGCACTCCTTGATGTCAACCAATTTGACATCCTATGCCTATCTGAAACATGGCTAAAACCCACTATTAAAGACTGTGAAATTACCCCACCAGGATATAATATAATTAGACCAGACCGCACAACAAAAAAGGGAGGAGGTGTTGCTATTCTTTACAAAACTCAACTACAAATCAGCACCATCAATCTGAACCTCCCCTTAAACAATAACACCAAACTAATATGCTCTAAACTTCAAGTAAACAAAAGTAAAGCCATCTATATTATTTGTACATATCTCCCCCTAGGAGATAACATTAACACCCTTGAGTACATTCTCAACTGGCTCGCTTCTTGTATCACAAGAAATGATAATGCTAGGTGACCTAAATATCGATTGGAATCACTGCAACCACTCAAACCCCACCTCCCATATTAATCTCCATGGCTTCTCTCAACTAATTTCAGGCCTGACCAGAATTAACAAAAGCAACAATAAAGACTCCATTTTGGACTGGATACTTACTAATACTCCCCAACAAACCTAGACTTCAGGCACCCTACCAGATGATCTAAGTGATCACCTATTAACCTATATTATTAGAAAAAAAAACATCATCACTTTTCCTACCTCATTCCGTACATTACGCTCAAAAAAAAAATTAATTCAGAACTCTTTTTTACACAGCTACACCATTGTAACTGGACTCCTCTAAAGTCACTACCTCTCAATGATGCAGTACAATACTTCATCTCCACATTCTTATCTATTTTAGATCAGCATGCACCAATACGCAAGATTAGAATCAAAACCAAACCTGCCCCCTGGATTAGCAACAACACTAGACAACTAATCATTACCAGAAACAAATACTAGGCTAAATGACGTACTTCCAAGAACCAAGCTGACCATCAAACCTTTAGAGAATATAGGAACAAAACTATAAAAGCCATACTATCTGACAAACAGAACTACTACCTTCGTCTACAACAAATATCCAATAAGGAACCTAAAAAATTTTGGTCCACCATTAATAATCTTCTATCCTCAGGCCAATCAATCACACCCAACCCACAGGACTCTAACCCTGATAACCCTATACAAATAGCTAATGTCTTTAACTCCTACTTCACAAATACTATACAAAACCTGGCTAGTCACCTATCTCCTGACACCTCAAATCTACATCCCTTCTCTGTTAATACACCACCCTCATTTCACTTCCTTACCATCTCTACATCATATATTTTAGCACTACTGCAAAAACTAAAACCTTCCTGCCCCTCTGAAGACAAACTCCCTGCTGAGTTTCTGCAAATAGGAGCTAAAGCTATTGCTTACCCTATGTCTATACTGATAAATAGATCCATCAATCTAGGAACTGTCAATGATATCTGGAAAATATCCCACATCATCCCACTACACAAAGGGGGAAACTCTATTGAATTGTCTAACTATTGTCCCATTTCTTTATTATCCCCTGTTGCCACAATCTTGGAAAAAATGTATCCATAAACAACTCCTAAACCATCTTCTCCAAAACAACCTACTTGCTAACTGTCAACACGGCTTCAGATCCTCCCACAGTACCACCACTGCTCTGCTCTCATTCACAAACACCATCAGCACTAACCGCAACTTAAACAGTCTTTCATCTGCACTATTCATTGACTTGTCTAAAGCCTTTGACATGGTGAATCACAAAATGCTCTTACACATTCTCAATTCTCTCTCACTGGATCCTAACAGCATAACTTGGTTTAAATCTTACCTCGAAAACCATCAACAAGCAGTAGTCTGGAAAAACTCGCTATCTGACCACCTTCCTATCTACCTAGGTGTTCCACAAGGCTCTATCTTAGGTCCACTTCTTTTTTCCATCTTTATCAATGACCTTCAATCAGCTATCCCTTTTTCTAACTGTATTCAATATGCAGATGAATCCATTATTATCTGCACCGTTACCTCTCAAGCTGAACTTCAGTCTCTTACCCAAAAAGCCTTTAACACAGTAGAACAATGGTTCTCCCAGCGCAGCCTTCTACTCAATCCAAAGAAAACAAAACTTCTACTCTTCTCACCAACACATAACCAAATCCCCCTAAATTTCTCTATCACTTCCAACACAATACAAGTATCTCTCCCGACACCACCACAAAACTACTAGGAATTACAATAGACAATAAACTCAATTTTGAAAATCATATTAACTCTACTATAAAAACTGTGAACAAAAAGATAGGAACCCTATATGGAATCAAACCATTTCTTACCCCAGCTACTAGAATTACCCTAGCCAAAACCCATCTAATATCTACTTTACTCTATGCATGTCTTATTTACACCAACCTGTCAAAAAAAACCTTAATAAACTAGTTATATCCTATAACAAAATTGCTAGATCTGCTACCGGATCTCCTTTTAGGACCCACCACTGTATTAATCTAAGACAATTTGGCTGGCTAGAACTTCCCAATCAGATCAAACTACAACAACTAATAATAGCTCACAAAACCCTGTACCAACCCACCAAAACTCCAATACTCACCAGCCTTATTACCCCTTATTATAACCTTAAACATAAAAGTCCAAGAGCAAATAAAGAAATCTGTGTGCTATGCTAAAGTCCTGCTAAAACTCCAAAACACGAACAATGCCAAACAAAAAGCAACAGGACACTGCTGTAAGTATATAAAAACTGAATAAAATGTAATCAAGATAAAAAACACACAAGGTAAGCGCTTTTGGGATTCACCCTTCATCAGACAAAGGCACATTGAACAAACAACATTTTTAAAAAATAGAACAGCCAATAGCATCTAATGAAAAACCCGCCTATTTAGAAGGGTGGGTTTAACCGGTATGACATCATTTAATCCCGGTTCCCTATGTGCCATAAATTCAATAATCCATCTGGATTCAGCCAAAGCTGTCTGATGTTTAACACCCCCCCCCCCCCTATTATTCAGCCTAATATTAACAATGGCTCTAAATTTGAAACTATGTGTTGGGTTCCCACTAATATGCCTATACAAAGCATTACTCAAATCACAGTTCCTAATGCTACTCAAATGTTGTAGAATCCTAACTTTGAACATATTGTTGGTCATTCCAACATAAAAACAGGGGCAATACACACATTCAGCTAGGTACACTATGTTAGTAGTCCTGCATGTGGCCCTCCCTTTTAAATGAAACACCTTCCTTGTCATTGGATGTGTAAATGTGACTTCCTTATTAATAAAATCACAGGCCTTACATATCCCGCAGGGAAGTGTACCTGCCAAGGTCTTGAAAGATCCACTGTAAACACTCAACCTTTCATTACACAACAAATCCTTAAAATTCCTATTCCTCCTATATCGAAATCTAGGACTGTTGTCAACAATACCCCTAAGTCCTATATCACTAGTTAGAATATTCCAATTGTTTTGTACAATCCTACTAATATCATTAATGTTGCTACCATAGGTAAACATTAGTTTAGGACCCCCTTGTATATGACTACAACTATTATTAACTATGGGTTCTTCTCCCTGTGACCTCTTTAACAAAGGCTTATATCTCGTCCGTCTAAGTTTAATACTACTATCAATGGCATGATGTACCAAATCATCTCCATAGCCCCTATCCTTGAAACAGTGACCAAGTTTATCCAATTCTTCATCAAACTGTGTGTCCACAGCACTCACCCTAGATACCCGACTCATGTTCCCCAGGGGGGAACATTAAACTAAATAGGTGGGTTTTTCATTAGATGCTATTGGCTGTTCTATTTTTTAAAAATGTTGCTTGTTCAATGTGCCTTTGTCTGATGAAGGGTGAATCCTGAAAGCGCTTACCTTGTGTGTTTTTTATCTTGATTAAATTTTATTCAGTTTTTATATACTTACAGCAGTGTCCTGCTGCTTTTCGTTTGACATAACCTTAAACATCTACGCTCCTCCAATAAACTCCTGATCAATAGGACTACACCTAATAACTCTGCAGGAGATGGCTTATTCTCCAACTCAGTTGGGAAACATTGGAACAAATTACCCGCTGATATCTCATTACTGAAGAATCTCAAATTGTACCTTAACAAAAAATGGCTATGCCCCTGCATTAACCCAGACTAGCCTTGCTCTTCTGTCTCCTATCTTCCTTTCCCTCTCCCCCTTCTTTAACCCAGTAACCCAGTTGATGTTTCCTAAGCTCTACAACTACACATTAAGACAGGGAACTTACCCGTTGAATAAGTACCAAAAAGTTTTTTTTTCTTTCCTCCCTTCTTAGGTGTATATTTTTGCCTCTCTTTCATAAAAGTAACTATTTTTTAGACTTAGGAAAATAACCTATTCCTCAATTCACCCTTTTCTTTCTCTGATACCTTTCCTATCTTTCCTTCACCTCCTTTCTTACTTTATCCTTCTTTCATATTAGCTACTTTATAAAATATTGTTCTTTGCCCATCCCAAAAAAAAAAAAAAAAAAAAATCCTTTTTTATTCTGTTTTTTCCAGCTTAGTGTTTTACTGTTATAACTTTTATGTAGACCAATTTTTTAACTATGCATTAATACTTGGAGCTTTTCTCCCCGGGCATCTACTGAAAATGGACATATATCCAGTTAGACTAGCCCGATCAACAAATGTAAAATAAATAAAAATAATAGGGTAAAATTTATCAGTGCTTGCACATATACCACTCCACTCTAACTAACACTTTTTTAAGAATAAATACACGTTGTAATTTGTGAGTGCATTATTTTATTTTCAATGAAGAATTAAAATTCATTTGATATCCTCTAGGAACCGAATGCTGTTTTGGGACTTAACAAATTCTTGTAAAAAGTTATCTGAAGATTCAGAAATACACATCTGTGATCATAGCCAAGCCAACAGTGTTTACACTGTATGAGCGATGAGTCCCTAGGCTCATTACTTATGCATGCGGCCATGCTGTTATGCATAATGAGCAGTATCTCAGCCACAGACCCACGGACAAATTGTGGTGGACTACTTTGTGGCCCCAATGAATAATGAGCAGCGGCGAATAAACATATCATGCACGAGCAGTGGTTATCCCGAGTCTGCACGCATAGGTGACAAAACTACATTGTTAATGTATTGTTGTAAATTAAAGCAATATATATACACAGAAATGTACTATGAATGGGAAAATGTCATTGATGGTTTATAGAGGAGCATAGAGCTTCTACCATAGGAATGGAAATCACAAAGACAAACAGAAGACTGCAACAGGAACTAACCCCAAAGACAGGGCTGTACAGTGGTGTAGATGATATGACAATACTGAGATGTACAGTTATGTGAAACTTATACAAGAGAGGTGGGATACAGTAATGGAACATGATATACAGCCTTGCAACACTCCCAATGTCATCAGACTTTGAACAGAGTACCCATTGCGAATGTCACTAAAAAATCAAAATAGGAAATCTTGAGGGGAACTGATCCATCTACTCAGTCACTTGCATTATATCCTCATTTTCCTAGTAAGACATGTCACAGCAGCACTCATAGGGAAAGTGTTTGAAAAAAAAACACACTTAAAATTAACACATTAGCAAGAAAATAAAAATACACCAGAATAGATATGAATCTATCGTGGTTCAACAGCTATTTATCAGGCCGACAACAAGCAGTTCTGTGGCAGGACATATTATCTTCTCTCCTACCAGTATCCATAGGTGGCTCTCAAGTTTTGATTCTTGGTCCTTTGCTATTCTCTATATTTACAAATCAGATAGCTGTATCCTCCCCCTCTGCCTCTATAGTTCAATATGCTGATGACACTACTATCATATGTGCCGCCCCAACCTTAAGCGAGCTACAAACAATAACACAACACAACTTTACATTAGCTGAAGCATGGTTTTCTAGAATTAAACATATTTAATCCCAAAAAAACAAACCTAATTCTCTTCACTCCTTGTAGATCTTCTGCCCTAAACAATGTTTTCAGCATAAACTCCAAAGATAATACCCTAATCACCCCTACATCACACACCAAACTCTTAGGAGTAGTAATTGATAACAAACTTAAATTTGACATACACATAGCCCAAACAATCAAAAAAGTGCACAAAAAGTGTGGTCTATTGTATAGGAACAGGCAATTCATGACCAAGCATACCAAAGCC
This sequence comes from Protopterus annectens, assembly GCF_019279795.1. Classification (NCBI taxonomy): domain Eukaryota; kingdom Metazoa; phylum Chordata; order Ceratodontiformes; family Protopteridae; genus Protopterus; species Protopterus annectens. The sequence continues at coordinate 1,614,134,082 of NC_056729.1, read as the reverse complement.
ACTATTGCTAGAACTCACCTACTATCCACCCTACTGTATGCCTCTCCATTCCTGACAAATCTTCCCCACAGCAAACAAAACAAAATGACAGCTTGCTATAACAAGATTGCCAGGTTTGCTACAGGTGCCTCTAATAGGGACCATCACTGTCGTTCCATCAAACAGCTCAAATGGCTTGAGTTCCCCCATCTACTTCTTACTACACAGCTCTCCACAGACCACAAACTGTACTACCTCCCCGACAAAACTCCCATACTACAAAATCTAATACAACCCTACACCACTACCAGAGTCTTAAGATCAACAAACCAAAATCTCATAAATGTCATCAAACATAAACATGAAGCTGGTAAAACTCTCTGCCTCTACAATAGCAAAAACCTGGAATTCACTTCCAAATCACATAACTTCTACAAGCTTTGCCCCACAATTTAAGAAACTACTCAAAACCCACTAGTTTAGCAACTGGCTGTGCCCATGTGACTCCCCAGGCTAATCCACTGTTTTGCAGTCATACAAGGATACTGTCAAGGATGACTCAGTACTGCCTAGCCTCTAGATTTCTTTTCTTTCCTAAAAATGCTTTATTCCAATGGTAGTGACTTATATGTCTGTAACTAATTATTAAATACATTCCTATATGCCAGTTGTTTGCCTTAAAAACACAACTATGTGATGTACATAAACATGTTGAAGCAATGTTAGATATTATTTTATAAAAAAAAAAAATTATCTGCTTTTACTGTATTTGTGTTTCTTCCTACTTAATGTTGCTTTTGCGTCATCTTAAAAGTACTCAGTTGTATTTATTACTGCTTGGTGTAACTCACTCTAAGCCTTTTAGTTTAAGCACTTGGGCTTCAGACCAGTTGTTTTACATTAAGAAGGTTTGTGCTCTGCACTGTAGTGGCAGGACAGGTAACTTACATCCTTCTAAGTTGGGAACTGCTGATTGAGGGCTCAGTGTTTGTTATTATAAAAGTGTATTAATTCTGGTTTAAGCACTTGGGCTTCAAGCCAGTTATTGTACATTAAGAGGGTTTGTGGTCTGCACTCTTGTGGGAGGAGAGGCTGGATTCTGCCCTTCTGAGCTGGGAATTTCTGGTTAAAGGCTTATAGTGCCTGCATATTTGTACTGCTTCTTACTAAATTGGTACACCTTGTGTGCTGTAGCATAGACTAGTTCCAGGCCTGCTGAATCTAGTTTTGTTTGTATAACTTGAGCACTAATCCAGGCATTCTTTAAAGTATTCAATTGTATTTATTACTGCTTGGTAGTAACTTGATTAAAGTGTAGCTATCATTCTAAGTCTTTTGGATTAAGCACTTGGGCTCAGACCAGTTGTTTTACATTAGGAAGGTTTGTGGCCTGCACTGTGGTGGCAGGACAGGTAGCTTACATCCTTCTAAGTTGGGAACTGCTGATTGAGGGTTCAGTGTCTGTTATTCTAAAAGTGTATTAGTTCTGGTTTAAGCACTTGTGCTTCAGACCAGTTATTTTACATTAAGAAGGTTCGTGGTCTGCACTCTTGTGGGAGGAGAGGCTGGACTCTGCCCTTCTGAGCTGGGAATTTCTTGTTAAAGGCTTATAGTGCCTGCATATTTGAACTGTTTCTTACTAAGTTGGTACACCTTCTTTGCTGTAGCATAGACTAGATCCAGGCCTGCTGAATCTAGCTTTGTTTGCATAACTTGAGCACTAATCCAGGCATTCTTTAAAGTATTCAATTGTATTTATTACTGCTTGGTAGTAACTTTATTAAAGTGCAGCTATCATTCTAAATCTTTTGGATTAAGCACTTGGGCTCAGACCAGTTGTTTTACATTAGGAAGGGTTGTGGCCTGCACTGTGGTGGCAGGACAGGTAGCTTGCATCCTTCTAAGTTGGGAACTGTTGATTGAGGGCTCAGTGTCTGTTATTCTAAAAGTGTATTAGTTCTGGTTTAAGCACTTGGGCTTCAGGACAGTTATTTTACATTAAGAAGGTTCGTGGTCTGCACTCCTGTGGGAGGAGAGGCTGGACTCTGCCCTTCTGAGCTGGGAATTTCTGGTTAAAGGCTTATAGTGCCTGCATGTTTGAACTGTTTCTTACTGAAATCGGTACACCTTGTTTGCTGTAGCATAGACTAGATCCAGGCCTGCTGAATCTAGCTTTGTTTGTATGCTTGTTTGCTTGTTATTTCCCTGAAACGCTAATTCTACCTAAAACGTGGCTTTTCAGCACTTCTGTGGATCCCTAGTGACATTTGCATTGCTTACTGTACTTATTTCCTTGTTTCACTTGAAAGAAAGTTACTGTTTGTCATTTTTGCATTTAAGTTACCTGTAACACATTGCATTTAAGTTACCTGGCACTTGCTCACTAAAGCAATTATATAAGTCAGCACTAAAAAATTAAAAGCACTACACCCTCACAAACTCCCCTTGAGTACCTTGTTCCCCATTGGCCCTTTTTTTTCAATTATAAAGGAATTCCCAATACTATTCTAGCATGTCCAAAGGTCAGTTGTCGATCTCCTCTCCGGTCCAGCTGGTGAATCTGGGAATCTTGAGGCAATGTTACAACTGCCTCATGTACACAGACAACCCTCTCCTCCTCCCAACAAATTCCAACACATGTGAGAGATGCAACCATATAGCCAAACTGGAGGCTAAGCTCTCTCAACTCAGTACTGGTGAAACCTGTCAGGAGGAGAAGGAAACCACACTCACTACAATTCCAGTCTCACATAGACCTACCACGACAGCAAACCAAACACATAAACACACAAAAACATACTCAGAGGCTCTAAATAAAAATCTGCCTAAGCAGCAGAGACCTCCAAAGCAGACACCCAAGCAACCGCTACCCCAAAACAAAACAGGTGCAACACATAGCTCACAAAGCCAGTGTGCCGAACAGTCACAGCCCTTAAGGCTAAACAACACACCTGATACACTTGTAATAGGTGACTCTATCGTCAGGCACACTGACGTCCCGCTCACCAGGCTGAACAAGGAGAAGGTCATGGTGAGCTGCCTGTCGGGCACTAGGATCCGCCACATAACACAAACACTCAGGTCACTCCAAGGCAAGTACAAATATGACTCAGTTATTGTCCATGCTGGTGTGAATGACCTGAGATGTACCTCCCTGAACTATATGAAAAGAGACATAGATGAGCTCTCTGAGCATGTGGCCCAGGCCGGTATGACCCTGACCTTGAGTAGCATCTTACCCTCACCAAGAATGATGCCACAATATGAAGACAAGATGATCAATTTCAACAATTGGCTTAAGTATTGGTGTCATTCAAAGGGGATCCAATGCCTGTCAGCCTGGGATTACATGCTCGACAGGCCACGATGCTTCACTAGGGACGGCTTGCATCTGTCACCGCTGGGCTTTCGGATATTGGCAAAGGCTCTTGCTACCCCCATAGTGCCTTTTTTAGGCAAGGCTCAAAAGACAAACCCACCTCCATAGGTATCACAAGGGATAAGAAACTAAGAGTAATGCTACACAACACCAGAAGTCTAAACCTCAAGATGCATGCACTCAAAACTCTCCTTAGCATGGAGAACATCAATATCTGTGCAGTAACAGAAACCTGGTTTAAGGCTCCCGAGAGCACCCCAGCACTAACAGGTTATACCTCATACCATGCTTTTCGGCCCCAAAACTTGGACCGAACCAGAAAAGGAGGGGGAGTATCAATATTCGTCAATGATACCCACACCTCCAGGTTGGTGGCACAGCACGAAGCATCAGAGACTATCCATGTGCAACTAACAGTGGGTAAAACTGCCTTGCAGTTTATAGCCTGCTACAGACCACCCTCCCAAATCCAGGAACCCCACTCGGCCTTCCTGAGAACACTGGAAAATATGAAGGTGTCTCCAAACACCATTATATTGGGCAACTTCAACTACCCAAACATAGACTGGGAGCATTACTCTAGCTCCAACACCCTAGCTCAAAGGTACCTAGAATTTATAAACTCAAATGCTATGGAACAACTTGTTACCACACCCACAAGAGAGGAAACATACTGGACCTGATCATCACCAACATGGGGACTCTATGCTGCAGACCAGAAGTGTATCCCTCACTGGTAAGATCAGACCATAAACTAATCTCACTGGATATTCACATCCCGACCCCACCCCCTGCCCAGAAAACCACAGTGAAAAACTTCTCTAAAGCAAATTTCACACTCCTCAAAACCAAGGTGGAATCCTTCAAAGCCCCCGGGCCTGTGGAAAATAGGCCCAGACCGCAGAATCCTTTATAAACACATTCTATGAACACCTTCAGGAATGCATGGATCATGCAATCCCAAATAAAACCAAGACCCAATCCTCCAAAGGCAGATGTCCTGTCTGGTGGACCCCAGCCATAAACAAACTATACAATAGAAGGAGGAAGCTACTACATGATAGAGCAAAATCCCAAAAAGGGAAGGCATCTCTGATCAGTGTTAGCAAAAAACTATGGGCACTCATAAAATCGTCTAAGGCCAGCTTCAAGAGAAAAATTGCACAGGACACTGAGGATAATCACAAGGCTTTCTTTAGTTATGTTAGGAACCTAGGTGGGAATTCCCAGATATGCTCAGAATTAGTCCAAAATGACAAAAAATACACAGAACCCACAGACATTGCCAACATCCTAGCTGACAGGTTCAGCGCAACCCCCCCCCTCTCCACCAAAAGGGCAAATATGTATCCCAGCAGAGTGCTACCTCCCTGACATCTCAGATGCTCAGGTAAGAGCCGCCCTCTCCAAAGCAAAAAACACAGCATCAATTGGACCAGACAGTGTCCCAGGCTGCGTCCTACATGAACTCCAAGAAGAGCTAAACCCAAACATAAAACTACTCTTCAATCTCAGCCTTACCACAGGATATGTACCCAAAGACTGGCGTACAGCAACAGTGGTCCCTCTCCACAAAGGTGGTGCCTCAATGGATCCTGGAAACTATTGCCCCATAAGCCCTGACTAGCTTGGTCTGCAAAGCTATGGAAAGGATCATCATGGACCTCATAAAAAAAAGATATTGGGGACCTACAGACACTGGATCCTACCCAGTTCGGCTTTGTTAAGGGTAGATCCTGCCTCTTAAACCTGGTCGATTTCTTTGAAACAGTCACCAAGGCCATTGACGAGGGGAAGGTGGGTCACACAGCCTACCTGGACCTCGCAAAAGCCTTTGATACAATACCCCACTCGGGCATTATAGATAAGCTCACCAGCTTAAATATAAACCCCTATGTCACTAGATGGGTTGCAAACTGGCTCAAGAACAGAACCCACATGGTTAGAATTGCTGGAGCCATGTCAGACACCAAACCAGTTACAAGTGGCATCCCACAAGGCTCAGTCCTGGGACATCTCCTGTTTGGTATATATTTCTCGGAGGTACAGGCCAACATGGAAGGACTGTGGCTGACCAAGTTCGCAGATGACTGCAAACTGGGTGCTATAATCGACTCTCCAGCCGACACAAGCATCCTCCAAAAGGGCCTCATAGAAACAGACAACTGGTGCCAGAGCCATGGCCTCAAGCTAAACGCCAAAAAGTGCATAGTCTTCCCCTTTGGCAAAAACAAAGTGCCCACAAATTACCACATAGGTGGTAATCCATTAAGTATGGAAGAAGTAATTAGGGACCTGGGGAACCAAGTTGATAGCAATCTCTCATTTGACAACCACGTGGTCAAAGTGGATAGAAAAACATTTTATATAGCCCACCTAATCATGAAGGGATTCACATCTAAATCAGGGGAGGTCATCGTGCCTCTTTACTCATCCCTCATCAGGCCCATAATTGACTACAATGCCCCTTTTGGGATGTACCTTACCAGACACCTGCAGCAACTGGAAAGACCCCAAAAGTACCTCACCAAGAGGATCAAAGGGTTCAAACAGATGCCATATGCTGCCCGGTTAAAGAAACTCCAGCTCTACTCAGTGGCATACCGCCTGCTCAGAGGCGATCTGTGCCTGAAATATAAAGCCATGTCCAACCTGGAATTAACGGACATGCTGCACCTCAGAAAATCCAAATCCCATCGAGCTACGCGCTCGAGAGACTTGAACCTCAGCACTGAAATAAATAGGACATGCTGGAGGGACAGATTCATAACCCAGAGGCTCCCTTCACTCTGGAATAAAATCCCTGTCCAGGTTAGGCAGAGTCCCTCATTGACTCTTTTCAAGAGGAATCTTGATGAGTGGATGGAGAATCGTAGGTTTACCCCGGGTATCACTTCTGTGTCACTGTTAGACAGAGGCATAGTATACTAACCTCGAAAAAGGGCATAGCAAAATTAATTTAAAATGGGTGGCGAAAGCCAAACACACTCTGGCTAGGCTTATAAATGCCCTAGGGCAGATAGCCTAGTATGAACCTATGAACCTATAAGTGTCTATTAAGAATACAGGGCTGTTTCTTATAAATTTATCTATTTAGCAATTGTTTTAAGTGGAGTTTTTCTCTCCGGGCCTCTGATGAAAATGGACCTGTGTCCAGTCGGACTTTCCCGGTCATCAAATGTAAAATAAAATAAAATAAAATAAATGAATAAAATAAATCCATGCTTTTGTTAGTGATATTCTCTGTATCAGTGCAATATTAAGGCATATCATAGAAGCACTCATAAGCGAAGATATCAAAAACACACATTCTAGGGGAATGTAACATTTAAAAGCAAGAAAAGTACACGTCATTGGATTCAAACCTATCCCTTTGTTACTGATGCTCTCTGCAACAGTGCATTAGCAAGGTATTCCACTGAAGCACTCAGATGAGTAGCTGCCAGAAATCTCACATTTCAGGGGAATGTAACATGCATACCTCTCAACCTGGAAACATCAAAAATCTGGACAAGGACCATGAAAAATAGGTACAAATCTGTACGCTGATTAACATATAATTTGCATACATAATTATGTAACCCCACCCACTCCACAGAATTGTGGAATAAACAAACGCAAACTGAACAGAACTAAAATATGGCATCAGAGCCCCCCTGCAGCCATTCCAATGTCTCATTACCTGGTTATTTTGCCCTATTTACCATAAACACTATAATATGCATACTGCTTTACTTCTACAATGTTTATTTGGATTCATTTAAAATTTTTATTTTATATTTTATAGCATAAACACTATTCGACCTCTGCTAAACAAAGCAATACAGTCTCACAATGAAAATAGACTTGGCATTAACTTCTCTGCCGAAACTCACATTAATTGAAACAGCATTGATACCCACATTCAAAGAAAATGCATATGGCCAGTGGTGGATAAAGACTAGCTTTGGGGTGTTTTTAAATCATAGGCCCCCTTGCACACAAAGCATACATGTGTTCTTTGATACACCTTCCTGACAGTATTAAGTTATATTCCTCGTATAATACAGCACACTTGTTACAGTGCATTTTAGAAGTAAAAATCACATAATTCCACATTAAGGAGATATATAACTAATGAAGAGGTTGCTGCAAGCAAACAACTTAATTCTTCATTGTTTCATCTACAAATAAAGTGCCTGTTGCCCTTGAGATATAAATTGCATATTTGCATATAAAAATGCTAAGCTAGTAATATTACAACAGGGAATGGATGGCAAACTGATAACAGGTTCATAATTACTAAGTATCTCCGCCAAAGAGGACATTTTCAAGGCTGCAAAGTACAACAGAATACAGTGTCAGCAATCTATCTACATGCTGTGGGAGTAGAACCCACAGCCTTCTATATCAAAAACAAGTATTCTATCTGTCATACTACTGACAACACAAACACACCATAAGCAGCATTACACTTCTCTCCCCCTGAAGTCCTAGGCAGCATAAGAAATCTGTAAATAGCCAAAATTTATTGGGAAGGGGACAAAAGCCCAAAACCAGGGACACAAACATTGCTTGTATGATCTTAGAAAGGTTGCTACTATAAAATGTTTTGTGTTACCAACCTTGCATTTGAGAGAGAGAGAGAGAGAGAGACAGAGACAGAGACAGAGACAGAGAGAGAGAGAGAGAGAGAGAGAGAGAGAGAGAGAGAGAAACACACACACACAGAGAGAGACACAGAGAGAGAGAGAGAGAGAGAGAGAGACCTTATAAAATGCAGATAACACAGCTTGAAAAGACATTGCAGACTGCTTAATTGCAATTGGCTAATGGCGTGAACACACTGATCTTGCTTAAAATGTAAGGTGTAAAGTACACAACACTTTGGCCCAGCAGCAGATAGTTCTTTCATGCTTAAAAATAAATGCAGATAAAAATCGGGCATTAAACACAGCTCTTTCTTATGTAAGACAAATAGATACAATTGGCTAATTGCTTGAACCATTGAATGCACTTTCATAAACACAGTTCTTGGACTTGAATCACAGCAGATAAAAAAATACACTCATTGGCCCAGCCCCCAGAAGCTTGCTTAAACTGCAAATAAAATACACAGTTCTTTCAGCTCCGGCCTTAATTTCACAGCAAAAATATTCTTGGTCTAACAGCACAGCTGACTTGAACAGCAGCCAGCGGATAATATATACAGCTTAATTAAATTGTAAAATAACATGCTTGTTTGAACAGACAACAGCAGATTAAGCAAGCTGTGTGTTGTGTATTAATTGTAAATTAAAATGCACACAGTTCTTACTTTCTCAGCAAAAAGTTCTCTAACTTCTCTCAGAGAGCAAAAGCAAATAAGATACACTTGCATAGCAGATAAAATAAAATTGGGCTTTCATACAAACAGTTCCCGCCCAGAACTGTGTGCATGAAAGTCCGATTTTATTTTATCTGCTGTACTGGTTCCTGGACTTGCAGCACAGGCTAGCAAATAAAAAACACATACCAGATAAAATAAAAATTGGGCTTTCATACAAACAGTTCCCACCCAGAACTGTGTGCATGAAAGTCCGATTTTATTTTATCTGCTATACTGGTTCCCGGACTTGCAGCACAGGCTAGCAGATAAAAAACACATACATTGGACCAACCCCAGCAGCTTAATTAAATTACAAATAAAATACAAAATTACACAGTTCTTTTGGCCTCGGACTTAAATTCATAGCAAAACTATTCCTGCCCTGGACTAGTAGCACAGCTGACTTAAACACACACCCACAGACACACACACGTGAGTACATAACTTCTTTTTTTGTGTCACAGTGTCTCATCATGGGAGAGCTTGTGTTGCAAAAATATACTTCAAATGTTTTATTTCACCATACAGATGCCACTTGATGTACCGAGAAATCTAGATAACAGCTGTGGAAAACACTGCCTAATTCATCATATTCACTAGCTTTGCAAGCAGCTATTGAAACTTGTACTTGTTTAATGGCAGTGAAGAAATCTTAGGTTTTACAATACAGCTTCATATCTACTTCTGTAAAGATACAGAGTAATGTTATTTCATCAGCCTGCAGAAGACAGCATAGCAGATGTGCTCTTACAGAGATGAGTACATTTTTTGTAGTTTATTGAATGTGCACATTCCCTAGGGATAAATGCTTTGCATGTTTCCCTTTTACCTCCTTACTGCCATACACTTGATTTACCAGTCTTCCATCACAACACAGTTTGTTAATTTGAATTCCATATCTATGTAGGCATAAAACGTATCCAGTTTTTTAGATTGTGCTAGGAATATGGTTTTGAGGACCCATCTGCTTTGCACCATATGGCTCATGCATTCTGGAAAAATAGCTTTAGAAAACAGAGTCCACCATATTAGATCAACATGTTACTTTCCACTACCAGATTTCCCTTGCTGTCTGAAGTTGGTGACCTCATTTGGGTAATTGTGACTCCTATTCCTTTTCTGTTCATGCTGCTCAGACTGAGTCCATCTCAGTTTTCCTTCCTCTTCCAACTCTAAAGGTGATCAAAGCCAGTTCCTTGATCCTGCCTTTGTATTCCTTCTCTCAAAGCCTCTTACCATAGTTGCTGCTTCCCTTTTTACCCATTTAACAAATTTATGCTTGTTTTCCCATAAATTTAAAAACACCCCAAAGCTAGTCTTTATCCACCACTGGCCATATGCATTTTCTTTGAATGTGGGTATCAATGCTGTTTCAATTAATGTGAGTTTCGGCAGAGAAGTTAATGCCAAGTCTATTTTCATTGTGAGACTGTATTGCTTTGTTTAGCAGAGGTCGAATAGTGTTTATGCTATAAAATATAAAATAAAAATTTTAAATGAATCCAAATAAACATTGTAGAAGTAAAGCAGTGTGCACATTATAGTGTTTATGGTAAATAGGGCAAAATAACCAGGTAATGAGACATTGGAATGGCTGCAGGGGGGCTCTGATGCCATATTTTAGTTCTGTTCAGTTTGCGTTTGTTTATCCCACAATTCCATGGAGTGGGTGGGGTTACGTAAGTATGTATGCAAATTATATGTTAATCAGCGTACCGATTTGTACCTATTTTTCATGGTCCTTGTCCAGATTTTTGATGTTTCCAGGTTGAGAGGTATGATTCCAGTCATGCCCTCACAGGCAACATGTACAGCGCCAACATTATTTCCCCATTTTTAATTAGCTTTTCTCTGTCTACAGGGTGGCTATGATATTGACAATGCCTTCGTCTTTTGGTAGCTCATCAGCATGCATGGTTATTTAAACATTTTACTAGTGATGAAGTGGGTAAATTAGTAGATAACCTTTTGGATGTGTTTTTGTTTGGTACCCGGTCCCTTCTCAATAAATGTCATTGTCACAACATAGTAGGAAAAAGTTAAAACAGATTCTCTCCCAGACACACACACACACCTTACCTGTAAATAAAAGGCGAGCGAGCTTCTTTATTAATAAACTCCTCACATTCCTCGTAAGACGTAACTCAAATCTCCGAGCTTCTTGCAAGCTGCAAATAAAATCCCTACACTCATCGACATCGTGTAACACCTTTCCGTCTCTGGTAACTCCCGCTCACAAAAGCATTTGAACCAGAGCCGGAAATATGTGCTACGTACGTGCATGGAGCATTCCGACAGGCTGGTGGTGCTGACGTCATCACGCACTTGATGACATCAGCACACGAAGCGGTAAAGTTAAAAAAATGAAAATAAAATTGTGAATAAATCGGAAATGAAGGGGTGCCACTCGGGAATCGTGGCACCCCATTATTTGGACCCCAAAAACTCTGTAAAAACCGACGAATTTGGTACAGTTGAGAGGTCTGGTAACGTGATATCAATAAAGGAAAAGTACACCTCATTAGATATGAGCTCATGTCTTTGTTAATGCTAGTCTCTGTTTCAGTGCATTAGCAAGGTATGACACTGAAGCACTCATAGAGAAGCATACCCCTCAATCTCTAAGAGCAAGAAATCTGGACAAAGCCATAAATTATGGGGGGATAAAGGTCTAAAAATAGGGATAGGTTTTAAATATTGCTCTTATAAACTTAGAAAGTTGATAGAATAACAGGTTTTGTGTTAGCATGCATTTTCTGAAGGGTATGGGGTCTAAATCTTAAATATATTTCATTATTTTCTGACTTCAATCCTAAACGATTTGCCAGTAAACAACAATTTTATGAGAAACAGGCCAAAATATGAGGCAAAAATTTGGGCATTCTGCGAAAATCTGTACAGTTGAGAGAGAAGGTGTCAGCAAACACACGTCAGGGAATGTAAAACAGTTGACTGAAAATGGAACAGTGTAAAACAACACAGAACCCTCAGGGGATTAGATCCCTCCATATCACAGGTTCATAGGTAGGTACTAGGCTATCGGCCCTGGGGCCTATATAAGCCTTGCCAAAAATGTTCCCTGGCTTTTGCCACCCAAGAAAGTTATTTTCCTGCACCCCTGTCTAGCAGAGCCACAGAAGTGATTCCCGTGGTGAATTTCCTATTTCCCATCCGATTTTCGCGATTTTTATTAAAGAGGGCTAATGAGGAACTTTGCTTGACATGAATGGGTAGTCTGTTCCAGAGCATGGAAAGTCTCTGGGACAGGAATCTATCCCTCCAGCATGTTCTGTTTATTGTGGTGGCAAGGTTTAGGTCCGTGGAGCATGTGGCTCGGAGGGATTGGGGTTTCTTTAAGTGTAGCATATCCAACAGATCTGGGTTTGACATGGCTTTGTATGTTAGGCAGAGGTCGCCACTGAGTAGGTGATAAGCGACGGAGTAGAACTGGAGATTTTTGAGACAGTCTGTGTATGGCATCAGTTTGAGGCCAGTAATCCACTTAATGAGGTATTTCTGTGGCCTTCCTAGTTGTTGTAGATGTCGTGCGAGGTACCGCCTATGTGGTAGCTCATGGGTGCAGTATTTTTCCCAAAGGGGATGACAATGCACTTCTTGACATTGAGCTTGAGGCCATGACTTTGACACCAAGCATCAGTCTCAGTGAGGACCCTTTGTAGAATATCCACATCATTAGGCAATTCTATTATGGCACCTAGTTTGCAGTCGTCTGCGAACTTCATTAGCCAAAGACCTGCTGTATTAGCCTGGACTTCTGAGAAGTAGATGCCAAACAGGGGAGGACCCAGGACTGAGCCCTATGGTACGCTACTTATCACTGGTATGAAGTTGGATTTGGAGTTGGCTACTTTCACTGTGTGAGTTCTGTCATTGAGCCAGTTAGTCACCCATCTTGTGACATAGGGATTTATGTCAAGTCTAGTGAGTTTATCTAGTATTCCAGAGTGGGGGTTGGTGTTGAAAGCCTTGGCAAGGTCAAGATATGCTGTGTGCACCACCTTACCCTTGTCCACGGCTCTGGTGACTGCTTCAAAGAAGTCAATCAGGTTTAGGAGACATGACCTCCCTTTTACAAACCCAAACTAAGTGGGGTCCAGAGTTTGGAGGTTACCTATGTCTTTGTTTATAAGCTCCAAGATGATACATTCCATGGCCTTGCAGACCAGGCTCGTCAGGCTAATGGGGTGGTAGTTCCCAGGGTCCATGGTGGTGCCCCCTTTGTGGAGTGGGATAGCTGTCTCTGTGCACCAGTCAGTGAAGTGAGGCTATGACTGAATATGGTACTTAGGCGGGGTGCCAATTTATTCTGTAGTTCATGCAGAATGCAGCTTGAGATGTTGTAAGATCCCATGGATGCTGTGCTCTTGGCTTTGAAGAGTGTGGTCTTTACTTGTGCAGCTGTGATTACAGGGGCTTTGCATTCTTCCAGTATAGTGATGGGCCCTTTGGCGGGTGAGGGGGGGTGATTTGCACTGATCTTATCTGCCAGGATGTTGGCAATATCGGTTGGTTCTGTATATCTAGTGCCACTGTGCTGTAGCTCAGAGCAGATCTGAATGTCACCATTGAGATTCTTGACATAGCTGTAGAATGCTTTTTGGTTGTCTTTAGAATCAGTGGCGATTTTATTTTTGTAACTACCTTTGGAGGATTTTATGAGGGATCTCAGCTTCTTGCTGAGGCTGACCAGGGAGTTCCTGCAATCAGGGATTTTACTCTTTTTTGCAACAACTTCTTCCTTCTGTTGTAGAGTTTGTTTATAGCAAGGGACAACCAGATTGGCTTCCTTTTTTTGGAGGATAGCATCTTGGTTCTGGTGGGGATGGCACGATCTATGCAGTCATGTATGTGCTTATACAATGCATTTGTATAGGATTCAGCAGTATTTTCTGTGTGTATGGGTGTCATGAATTTACCACTTCTGTCTTAAGAAGCAAGAAGTTGGCTTTGGAGAAGTTTTTACAGTAGTTTCCTTAATGGGGGTGGGGGGATGGGGGCGGGATATTGATGTCTAGGATGATTAGTTTTTGGTCAGATCTGGGGTAGTTGAAATTGCCCATGAGTACACCGTGAGATGGAAACTGGTACACTTAAAAGTAATAGGTTTACCTTATTTCATATTTTCATAGTGATGGCATTTGCACTTAACTCATTTGTAAGACAGATGATAACTGTGCTAGTGTATGGCACGGATTTTACTTTATTTTTGTCATAGTATAAGAAGTGTAATTTCTCTTTGGTTACATATGATTATTGGCATTGCTCTCTGCAAACTGCTGTGCAACATATGACTACAGAAAGATGATTTTGATTTTATAAGCCCTTTCCGGGCATATTTGAGGTGTATTTATCTATGTTTTGACAGATGAAAGGTTGGAAAGGGAAGCATAGACAGAGATGACTAGGGGAAGTAAGGGAGGTTAGAACACAAGGTGAGTCAATAAGGAAAGAGCAGGATGAAAGTGAGGTAGGAGCCATACCTCTCAACTTCTTAGCTCAACAATCCTAGATGAATTCATTTATAAATTTTGTTAGACAGTGCCAGACTTTCTAATAGAATTTACATATTGATTATAGGAATGTTCTACTTAATTTCTTTTAATATCATTGTATTATAACATTTGTCATTGTAATACCTATTTGTGATACTAATATTACTTACTGAAATATTTGGGAAGTTGAGAGGTAGAGCTCAGAGTCTTTTTTTGGTGGTACAAATGCCCTTTTATTTTTTATTTATTTTTGAGAGAATGTAAAGTTGGGAATGGAAGTTAGATAAGTAAAAGGTTCTGAGGAGGAGTTAGGTAGCATGGAAAGGCAGAGACCAACATAGCGTGGGGTAACACAATGAGAGAGGGGCAACACAATGGTGAAGGAGATGTGAGACAATAGAGGGAAGGCAGTGGTGAGGGGAAGACTGTACAACATACAAGGATAGTCATGGACCCAAAAGTGACGGGAACACCAAGTTAGATGATTGGAAGGTTGTTTGTAAATGCAGTCTCTGCCAGCTTAGACAAGTGGGAGATTACTTGTCATATTAGGCACTGTCACCACTGGGTTCTGCCTTAGAAGGCAAAGAGAGTGCTGAGCAGGGATGCAATTCAATAAGTTGCTAACAGGTTCAGCTAACCTCCTGTCTAGTATCTCCCTAACAAGCTCTGCTAGCTTCTGACTGGTAACAAAGTGTAACATCCACTTACACTGATACTGTTTGGTATCAGTATGCCAACCTCTGGTGCTGGGCTGTCTGACACAGGTGGTGCAGGTAGGCAGGGGCTGTGGAGGCAACTGTGTCAGGCATGGACCCAGATGTGCTGGGTGCTTCTGGTGGTGGTGTCAGTACTGCTGACAATTGTTGTTGGGGGAAATAGGCCTTGTGGTTAAGATAGGTGTAAGTTGCTGTGCTATTGCATATGATAGGAAAAGAAATGTAGGGAAACGAAAACAGTGAACAAAACAAATGCATTTAGGAGAAAAGATAGTGAGAAAACTGGTGGGGGAGGAGAAGTACAAACAAAAACTGAATTCTCAACTATGTTGATAGTGACAGCAGAATAAACTTTGGATAGCAGTACTTAATCTCATCAAACTGTTTGTCTAAATATAACATATGTTGGAGGGGGGGGGGGGGCTAAGCCAAAAAGCATCCTTACATGTAGTATGACATAATAGATAGAAGGTTAACACCAGGAGCTATTTCTCAGCACACTGTGGGCAGTGCTTCAGTTTGTGGGCAGTGCTTCAATTTGTGTTTTGACATTAATAAAAATGTATATATACATAATACACATGCTGGTCATACAATATATATGTCAATCAGAACTGATAAAGAAGGACAGATACTTTTATTGTATGTTGTGAAAGGCCCAGCAAAGTACTACTCATGGATATGATATATCTAGACATGTTTTGCTGCATTGGTGTTACTGGGACAAAAATACAATAGTTGTCCATAACAACAGAACATTTGTTTGGGGGAATTGAACCCACAGCCAAACTAACAATTTTAGAACCCATAGACTAAAACATGATAATCCACTTATCTACCCATACAGGAGGGAGCCCGCAGAAGTACACTTTTAATATTGGACACTCATTCTAATACCACTGAGCTATGCCAGCACTTACACATATGGTACTGCTGTATACAGTTTATACATAATTATTTGCAATAACTACAACTGACAGTATTAAAACAGAGACATTTTTATGATACCCTCTATACCCACACCAGCACTCTCTTGGATGGTCTAGTCTCATCCTTGGCATGTGCCTGTTCCTTTTGATGTCTGTTGGAGTTGGAGATATAAAAAAGGGCATAATGAAAAATTGGATAGTGGCATGCATTGGCAGGGTATTGTGTTAACTAAAAGATTTTGTATGGAGGTGGTAAGCGTGCCTTAACTTTGCCCTCCCATTGGTGAAAGAGATCATGCTTGCATCAACTCAAGTCACTGTAGAGGTGATGGCAGTGGTTTCCTGTGTGTGTGGGATGCCAGCAGCACAGGTGATAGCCCTGGCCAAACTATTCCAAGCATCGGCCTTATACTGTGACCCAGTATAGCCTTTCTCCAGAAACCTCCTTATGGAATGCTTATGGAGTATGTCCAGAAAAATCTTGGACACCTCGTAACACCACTCCTGTGCTTTAAAAGGAGCACTCCCCTCTCCTTCTCCAGGGATAATGTCTCAGCTTGGAATATCTCAGGAAAACTGGCACAGATCTCATGTGTCCCACTCCTCTCACACCTCTGGGTATTAAAGGCTGCCTCATTTGCATGATAGATGGCAAAATAATAAAGTATAGGTGCTATAATCTTATGGTTCAAATGCCACTTTGTGAAACATGTCAGTCCTCCCTGTGTTTATATGCTGTGGAGAATACATGCCCTACAGCAACTCCATTTGAAGATGGTTAAATAGAGAACAACAGTTCCCAAACAATTAAACTAATAGGCTCATCATGCATGCTTGAGGCTTACTGAAGGTGCTCTGGTGTACATGCAGAATCATGTAGAAATCATAACTATGTTTAGCAGGTTTGCTCATTGCACAAACTGAGTGATTCAGAAATAAAAATGAGATGAGCTCTAATTAGCATAGTCATCATGCTCAGAGAGGTGAAGCCACACAATATAAACATGATGTGAAGCATGGATCCTCATTGTGTTAAGGAAGAAAGCAACATTTGCTAAAACTTTAGTTGCTAAATATTTTCTTACTTAAGGTAAGTGTTACTTTGTACATTTCGACTTATTTGACCAAGGGTACTTTCTGCCTGCTGTTTAATGTAAGGCATAGAAAGGATGTCAGTGTTTCAGTGCTTTTAAATGTCATGGGCAAAACTCTTTTTAAGGGGTATCATGCAAGTTTAATGAATGTAGAAGCATGTGGGATTGTTACAGAAGGATGTAGCAACAGTGCTGTGCAATACACCATTGTACTGTCGTGCGTCTTACACATATGTGATTAGCACCAACCTTTGTACCACTTCTATTGTAATTGTCATGTGCTTTCTAAGTTGCACTTATGTGCTTGTTTTTTTTTTTTGGGGGGGGGGGGGTGTGGGGGGTGAGATATGTATTGAGGACACATGCATGCCTGAAATTTGAGTAAAATTGTTTGTGGATACAAATATGCAAGTGTCAGATCCAACTATAGCATTCTAAATGGCCTATTAGGATTGCATTTCTCTTAGGATTTCCATGGCCCATGTAGGACCATGATTGTAAATTCCACGGATTTTCATACGAACAGGTCTAAGAAAAAGGCACAGAAAAACGTTACTGTATCTGCTGTTACGTCCATGTTCACTCAAAAGCCCAAGTTCACAGATGCTGAAAATGATGTGGAACTAGAGACGGGTTCCTATTACATGATTGAAGTTTTGAAACTTCGAACATGACAATATCGAACTTGTCTGGTCAAAGTTAACTAACTGTTGCAAGCAGGGGGGCAAACCTGCACCCTCCACACCCCCCGCTCTTTAAATATACCAACTCTGAGATTGCACTACAGTGTAGTAAAGGGAAAAGTTTACTGTTGCATCTTTTTTTTTTTCCATGTTCGAACTTCAGCAAGTTTGACTATATGGTTTCGACCATATAAGGTTCAAACTTGTTGAAGTTCGATAACATAATAGGAACCCACTAGAGACATTCTGTCTCCAACGCAGATGGCTATTTGTAGTCCATTCTGCTAATTACCCCTTCTGTGACTGTATCTGCTGTGAAGTTGTCCAGAATGTTAACACTTTGGGTGGTCAGAATTGTAATATGGTCCACTGCAGTGCAACATATATGATCCATGCTGCAACTGACATAGCAGAGTGCTTGGTAATGTAACAGAGGACAACAGGTGAAGGGCCATCTACTAAATCACTCCTTATGGAGACAGAAGAGTTCCTGGCCTCAATTAAAAGTGGTGCCACCACCATAGTGCCCCAAAATATAGTACTGGATGTCAGTGCAGGGCTGGACAGGCCCTAGAGACTTAACAGCTGAAGATACCCCAGGTATGTAGTCTTAGTAGTAATACCTGAAATCCTTCCTAAGCTGTTAGTCATATTATAGTTTATAATAACAGTCTCAGTTATGGAATACAGGTACATCTAGGATCTGTATGTCCAGCTGTATAAAGTATGGATAAGTTATTAGTTGATATCATATTTATCTAGTTGTAAGGGTATCAGTTGCATGTGTAGTTATAATGCTGGATTTTATTTACACTGGGTATTTCTTTGCTTTGATGTGTTTGCAGGTGATTCTTTACCTTGCAGAAGCACCATGAAACTGCTCTGTTTGATGTTGGAGGATCTGCAGCCTCTTTATGTTACCTACTTTATGTTGCTGATATCCTGCTGGTGGCCCCCATCCAGCAAGATTGCAAAGAAGATACCATAGCGCTATTACAATATCTAGCCGCTGAAGGACACGAGGTAAACAAGAATAAACTGCAGCTTTGGAAAAAACAAGTTAAATACCTAGGATATGTAATATCCAAGGAGGGTAGGACATTAGATGAGGACAGAAAAATAGCAATTTTGCAAGCACCAAAACCCAGTACTAAGAAGGAAATGATGTCCTTCCTGGGTACAACTAACTTTTGCCGGAACTGGATTCTAAACTATGCCTTGAAATCTGCATCATTGACTAGCCTGATATATAAAAAGCCTATGGCAGCACAGGATTTGTTACAATGGACACCAGAAGCAGAATCTGCTTTCTGCAAACTGAAACAGTTAATAGCATCCTTGTTAGTTTTGGGATTACCAAACTATTATAAACGTTTTTTTCAAACTGTAGATTGTAAGCAAGGTTATATGACATCAGTGTTAACACAGCAGCATGGGGACAAGCAATGCCCTATTGCTTATTATTCATCACAACTGGACCCAGTGGCACAGTCTTTACCTCACTGTGTACAAGCAGTAGTTGCAGCTGCAATGGCAGTACAGGCTTCGGCCTCAGTAGTGTTGTTCCTCCCTCTCACATTGAGAGTGCCTCATGCAGTCGCAATTATTTTACTGCAAGAGAAGGTAACATATCTTTCCCCTGCTAGGCATCTCTTCTGTATGACTATATTGTTGAGCCAACCTCATATGACAATTGAATGATGTACGACTTTGAACCCTTCTACCTTGCTCCCAACCCCTGCAGATGGCACACCACACAGCTGCCTGCAGGTGATTGAGCAAAAGACACTACCTAGAAAAGACCTTACAGATGTTCCCTTAGATGATGCCGAGGTGACATACTACGTGGATGGCTCATGCAAAAGGGGTCCTGCAGGACAGAACCTAGTAGGATATGCAGTAGTTTCTGATACTGACATTATAGAAGTGAAATCTTTACCACACAATTTATCTGCACAAGCAGCAGAATTGATTGACTTGACACGGGCATGTACCTTAGCAAAGGTAAATGTGTGAACATTTTACTGATAGCCAGTACGCTTTTTCTACTGTACATGTTTTTGCGCAACAGTGGAAAAATCGAGGAATGATAACATCTACTGGCAAACCGGTCAATAATGCACAGTTTATTTTAGATCTTTTAGAATCTATTCAGTTACCTCAGAAAGTAGCTATTTGTAAATGCACAGCTCATACCAAACAACAGGACAGGATTTCAAAAGGTAATGCGAGAGCTGATACAGCTGCAAAGCAGGCAGCTTCAGAGGTATTTCTTTTGAATGAGGAATTACAACCCTCTGAGATTTTAGACTTAGAAATGTTAAAGACAATGCAGACACTTACTACGCAAGTTGAAAACAAAGATGGGTAAAACGAGGAGCAATTCTTGAAAAGGGGCTGTACATCTCTAAAGAAGGGAAAACAATATTGCCATCTAATTTATTTAGATATACAGCTTTGTTGAGCCATGGGCAGTGCCATGTCTCAACAGGGGGGATGGTACAGCTGGTGAACCAAGTGTTCACGACGTTCGGATTCACAAATTATTCTAAAAAATTCTGTTCGGTATGCCACACCTGTAATAAACATCATGCACAAGGGGCGTTAAAGCCCAAGCAAGGGAGTTTCCCTACACCACCGTATCCATTCCATACTATCTGTATGGATTTCATAGAATTGAATAAATGTGAAAATAAGAAGTATTGTCTTGTCATTGTAGATATGTTTTCCAGATGGGTGGAAGCCTTTCTGACTAAAAATCCAGATGCTACAACGGTGGCCAAAGTCCTTGTTAAAGAAATCATCCCTAGATTCGGCATTCTGAAAAGGATCTACAGTGACAATGGCACACACTTCATGAATCAGACCATATAGCAGTTAAGTAAATATTTTTGCATTTCCCTAAAAAATCATTGTGCGTATCACCCTCAATCAGCAGGGCTAGTAGAGAGGCATAATGGGATTTTAAAGAGTAAGCTAAGGAAATTAGTAGCAGAAATGCAGAGAAACTGGGTGTACTGTCTGCCCCTGGCACTGTTGAGCATGAGAACTATTCTGAATGCAAAAGGATTGACTCCTTTTGAAAAGCTCTTTGGAAGGGCTTACTATATACCTCAGTGGAAATCTTTCATGCCCGCAGACCAGGAAGTTGATGGTACATTAGCAGACTATATGTGTAAGTTATTTAATTCTAAACATTTGTTACAGTTAAATTCTATTTCAGATAAAGAACGAACCAGACCATTAAAAGTGGCAGTGCCCCCTGGAGCATGGATCTGGCTGAAGGTAGTTAAAAAGAAGAACTGGGCGACTCCAAAGTGGGAAGGTCCATACCAAGTGCTTTTGTCAACACCCACTGCAGTCAGAATTGTGGAGCGTGCCTCCTGGATCCACCTGACGCACTGTAAATTAGTGAAAAACTTTGAACTGGACAAAAATCTTGTTACATGCCAATAGTAAAAATGATAGAGTCCAGAAGAGACAGCAATGCAGAACAGCCTTTTCCTCAGAAGTATTGTATAATCATCCTGTTAACTGTACTAATGACAATAATCTTTTTGCTGTGGCCTTTCCTTTTCCCAGCCACACAGACTGAACTGAATAAACATGAAGCGCTACTTATATACTGGCATCCAAACTTCAACACCTACCAGGCAATTAAACATGTGTATGCTGAGACTTTCAGTGTTTCGAATTGCTGGATTTGCACAGCTTTGCTGACAGCATACGGGGGGTCATTAATGACTACAGTCCCCCTAGGGGTCAATGAGACCTGGGAGATCTTGATTTATAATACCTCAACCATTACAGCACAAGATAAAATAACATTGCACTTGTCTGTTCCACAAAAGGGAACTGTGTGTTTTTATAAAAATGATACTGTTCAGGTGGGTTGGAGCGATTGCAATGTGACTGTTCCTTATAGATGTTACACTAAGGGTAACAAAGTAGATCTTTATTGTAATACACATTATGATTCATTTATTGAATTGATGCACAAAACACTTGATGAAGTAAAACATAATTCTGTTCTTTATAAACAACTGTCTATAATTGATGGAAAAATGTTTCAAGCAGGGCGAGTGTATATTCATAACAGAGTTACTACTAAAGTAAAGGACTGTTATTTTGTGTGTGGCAGAAAAGCATACAAATGGGTACCTGAGAATTGGTCCGGCAGTTGTTTTTTGGGTTACCTGGTTCCGGCCATATGACATACTGCAGTTTTACCTCAAAGAAGAATTTGGAATGTCCGAGAGGTCAACAAGAAACCTGTCAGAAAACCTGTAAATCCAGTAGGGCAAATCAATGCACACTGGAAAAACTATCAAGCTGTGGACGATGGACTGACACACATGGACTTGAGGGATACTGTTATATCATGGGCAGAAATATTACCAGCATATGGAGCGACTAAATCAATCTGGGAGCTGAGAAAACTTTCTAAACTTCTCGAAGTAATGAGTAATGCAACTTTTTGTGCCCTTGAATTGGTGACTGATGAACTGAATGCCATGAGAACTGTAGTGTTACAAAACCGCATGGCTCTTGACTTCACCCTAGCGGTGAAAGGTGGCACTTGCGCTTTAATCCAAGAAGAGTGCTGTTCATATATTCCTGACCATAAACATGAGATAGACAATCACCTTGAGGTAATTCAGCAAGTGTCTGCCATGACCAAACCAGGCCCAAACCCACTGATGGACTTTTTCCAGAAACTGTTTGGGGGGTGGGGTACAATCCTAGTGAACGTCCCGATTGTCATTTGTGTAGCAATGCTCCTATTGGGAGTATGTGTTTGCTGTGGCATCCCCTGTATGAAAAGACTGAAAAAAACTTAATAGATATGTCAGTTTCTGAAACTTTATATCAAAGTATTGAGCTTGAAGAACTGTTAAAAGGCTGAAAATGCTTTCATAAGTTTAAACTGAATGACTCTCTTAACTGCAAATCCTGAGTGGAAGAGGTTAGGAGAAGAAAACAAACGGTTTATGCTTATTTTGAAAGTAGAATAAAGGTATTAATAGGGGGGAAATGTTTGAAAAATATGTATTAATGTGTGTATTAGTATTATGCTGAGTGCATTCTGAACATGAAAAGGGTTAACACATTTATTCTATTTCATACTGCATAAATCTGTACAAACTGCAGATGCTTTCTGACCTTGTATTGTTAGCTAAAATCTTGCTTGTGCCTTGGAAATTTACTGAGAAGCAGATGATTTCTGCTTGGGTTAGGAAAATAATGAATAGAACAATACTGCTTGTATGAAACTTAGACAAGAAGTTCCGCTGTGTTATGAGAACATACACAGCTGTAGAAATAACAGATAATTAGGACAAAGCCTGCTTGAAAATATGAACTGCAATCAGCATTTGCTTGTATCTGTATTCAAAAAGTACCTTGAAAAGTAACAGTGTACAATAGACAATTGTAAATAAAGTACTGGTCATCAAGGCCAGGTTGTTTTTCTAAAAGTTTCTCACAAATCTAGTCATGTCAGCAGAAAATCTGAAGTAACACCTGTTGTAGTACAATGCTTAAAGTTGTGTTTGATTACATCAGCTTAGAAGGCCATGTCTTGTAAAACAGTATAAGAATTAACATACTTCCTGTTAGTAGTTAGACAAATCCTTGTATTTGCATGCTTTTGTCTCCTTGCTGCAAGTAAATTAAAGTGCCTTAACTGAACCTTATGTGCATTGGTCTTTGAAGTTTTTTCCTTTGACAAACTTGTTATGTCCAAAAGCTTTTGTAATCCTAGTCCGTTTGTCCTAGAAAATGTTAGGGATTTGACATATCTTTTGCTACGATGCAAACTTTTCTTTTGTGCACATAACCTCTACTATCTAGAGACACAGCAAGCCCTCTTGAGAGTTTTGTCTATCAAAATTTGATAGAGATTTTTTTGTGTGTGTCGCTAGAAAAATTATGGAGATTCTTCCTTTAATGTTTATGGAAAAATGCCACCACATTAGGAGCCCATTTATTGCTTTGTTGCAAAAATAAATACATAAAATCAATAAAAAACTGATTGAATTTATAAACTTTGGATATATGTAAATCCAGCAATTTTTAGTTCATGGTGACATTTTGGGGCATATAGCTTTTTATAGAAATTTCTAGGATTCTTGCATATGGGCATAAAGGTATTCAGTAATTAATATATTTCTTAAAGAAGGCCTTCAAGGCAGATTACACAGAAGGGTTACATTGAAGAAAAGATTTTTGGGAAGATATTCACCTTCATAACAGAAACCTTAGCAAACGGATAAGCAGCTTCCTCAATAAATCATTCATACACAATAATTTGAAAAAGTATTTATCAATCATAAATGGCTTAAAATTCAGTTAGTCAAAGATCAACTTGCTAATACTATAGCATGTATTTGTACAGTATCTCCATAGCTGTGCAACAGTGGGAAAAGGGAAAACTATCCATTAAAGTGCACATTGGTTTAGCATAAATAATGATCCTTACATGCATAAGAAACTAAACGCCAATATATAAAAAGAGTACTTAGTCCATTTTTTATTTATTTAACATTTGTTTACCAGAAATGTCCGACTAGGACAGAGCCCATTTTCAGCAGAGGTCGAGGGAGAAATGCTCCAGATGCATGTCTTTGGAATGTGGGAGAAAACACAGGGTGGACATATAGACTCTGAACAAAAGGCAGTCCAGCTGAGAATCAAACCATAAATTCTCTGACTGCGAGGTGACAATGCTAACCAATGCACCACTGCAACACTCAATTCAGTAATTAATATATTTCCTTGAAGAAGGTCTTCAAGACAGATTGCACAAGAGGGTTATATACAAGAAAAGATTTTTTCAGAAGAAACTCACCTTTATAACAGAAGCATTAGTAAACATTAATAAACAGAGAAACAGCTTCCCAAATAAATCATTGATACATAATAATTTGAACAACTGTTTATCAATCATAAATGACTTAAAATTCAGTAAGTCAAATGTGTATTATGCGGCCTCGTGGTATC
The DNA here is from genome assembly GCF_019279795.1 of Protopterus annectens. Lineage (NCBI taxonomy): Eukaryota > Metazoa > Chordata > Ceratodontiformes > Protopteridae > Protopterus > Protopterus annectens. The sequence goes on along the minus strand of NC_056729.1, from coordinate 1,614,109,437 downwards.
ATAGAAACAAAAATCCTGATTTAACTAAGGAACTATGTTTTAATCTCTCATTTATTTATTTCCATTTGTTCACTGAGGTAAAACACTGATTCAAAGCAATCAAAGAAAATACATGACAACTGAGACTTGCATTCATTTCTGCCTTGCCAGTGCCCACTCTTAGACTCTAAATGTTCTTTTCAAAGAAGGCTAAGCTAGTCAAGCCATGGGGGGGATTTTTATTGCCCATTGATGACCAGAATAAGAGAAATGATGCAATATTTAAAGCACTAAGGAGAGTCAAAACAAGTTAAAACAAACAGAATGTAATTATATGATACAACATATACACAGAGAATGAGGTTACTGTGTGGATACAAAGACTACAAAAGTGAGCGTATGAAGAGACATATATAGTGTTTACAATAATGGGCACATATGTGTTCAAACTCACACTAAAATGAAAGGCAAAAGAAAGGCAGGAAGAGGAACTAAGGCAAAGAACAAATAAAAGAAAGGTGGGATTGAGGAAAGGAGGAAAGAAAATGTGAACATGGGAAGGGTAGAAGGGAAATAGAGTAAATTGAAGGAATGAGAAAGATAAAGCACAAATGATGATTCATTCTAAAGTGTTCCATTAAAGTGCTTGGTTATTTTTAAAATGTTTGTTTCAGTGTAGAAGAAAAATGAGTTTTACCAAGTATGTGAAACAGGCAGAACATGGTTACAGGGTATTGGCTGCTTTCTGATTCAAATGTAAGTAACAGATCCACTAACTTTGGTTATAACCTCCTTATCATATATAATGCAATATTTTACAGTTTTTGATGAAAATGTGATGTTTTTGCATTTTATTTTGTTTACATGGATGGTCTCTGAATTTGTTATTGGAGCTAAAAGCCCTACTATGGCATCATGAAAGATGGAACCCACAAAACCTTACTACTTACATTAATGTATACACTACTCTATTTCCATGCTAAATCCATTGGTAAGAACTTCTTTCTTCCTAGAAAGATGAGTTGTAAACTAGGTTTAGCAGATGGAACACATTACATTGAAAATTAACATACATGAAGATGTAGCAGTGAAACCACAATGTCAGCAAGAAATGCTCATTCTAAAGAACGAAGATTTTTTTATTACCCACAATGCCTTGCACACATATGTAACTCATTATCTAGTACCCACTATGATATCATTTGTGGTTGTTATAGATAAAAACTGACTAATCCGTGAAACTAAAAAAAATAATTTTTATTTTTTTTATTGTATTTATTTTATTTAACATTTGTTTACTAGGAAAGTCTGGCTGGGACAAAGCCTATTTTCAGCGGAGGCCCAGGGAGATATGCTATAGGTGCACTCCCTCCAAACAACTAGCAACACAACCTTCAGCTTCAAGTAAAGAGCAAAAAAAAAAATTTCTACAAAGGTGAAGGAATAGCTTCCTGCAGATAGTACCCATTCCACATCCCTCTATCCCACCAACTCTTTAAGTGAACAGCAAATAAAAAAAGGTTCACAATCAGGCAGGAGCCAATCAGATCCCAAATCTGCATCCTGCATTTGATCCTCCAGCCTCACATTCTGGCAGAATAAAATAACAAAAGAATGTTCCTCCTTTAACTGGCATACCAACCAAGTGCCACATAAATAGCCCCTCCCACCTGTTCAGGAGCCAACCATGTCCTATGTCTGCACCCTGCCCCCAATTACCAGTTCTTTTATTTAACATAGAAAAAATAAATCATTTTTTGTTTTTCTGATTGCTACAGGTGCAGCAAACAGTTGCTATAGTGTATACCCCACACAGAGTGCTACAGTACAGAAAGAATATATGTATATATATATATATATATATATATATATATATATATATATATATATATATATATATATATATATATATATATATATATATACACACACATACATACACACATGTATATAACTAGGTCTATCTATATCTAGCTATCAATATATATATATATATATATATATATATATATATATATATATATATATATATATATATAGTTATAGTTATATTTACATGTGTGTAGATGTATAGATATCTGTACATTATTTATTTATTTATGTATTTATTTATTTGTATTTGTTTACTGGGAAGGTCCAACTGGGTAGAAGCCCATTTTCAGCTGAGGCCCAGGGAGATTAGCTCCGTAGCACAAATACATAGACTTAAAATTGCAAGTAGAATTCACAGTATTAACAAGCAGGTTATGAATGTTATACATCATAAGAGTGGAAGCAGAGATATAGAGAGTTACAAAGTCTGATAGACACAAAGCGATTTTACAATTTTTGTTTTTGTTTTGTTTTGTTTTGTTTTTTAAATAGCAGGTTACTAGCCAAAAATTTACAATTCTTTATAAATAGTGGGTTACTAGAGTCTTTCAACAAGAGAGCGGAACATTCATATTTTTTACATATATATTTTTTGGCAGATTGATTACATGGATTTTATGGACATTGTAGTGGATGAACATAATTTAAACTATTACCTTACACTAGATTTTTATGGGCATGGTTGTTGTTGTTGTCTTTCGGCTTTTCCCGGTTAGGGGTCGCCACAGCGGAACTCCGGTCCACTAATGATTGGCAGTAGATGTTCACGAATGCTGAGGTGCCAGCTCGACGTTCAACCTCCAATAAAGGCATGCCCATTTACGCATGTCTTTCAAACGCCCACCCAACGGCGGGGAGGACATGCACACTCCACACAGAAGGCACTCCTCGCACTTCATGGTAGTGGATGAAAATAATTTAAACTATTACCTTAGGCATTGTTTTAGCTCTGTTAAGTATATAATGCTAGAGGGTAGTTGAGAAGGTTAGAGGTAGGAGAATAACAGTGAGGTACAGAAGTTAATAGTAGCAGTACTCTGGGGTGACTGTATCCAGGATGAGAAAAAATGAGGGAGGAGGCTGGATGGTATTAGCTGGGGCTGATACAGGAGCAGATCCATTTACTATTGAGGTAGTCTTTTAGCAGTTTTTTTTTTAATTGTGGGGGGCTGGCAATATTTAGAATATGTTGGGGAATTGTGTTCCAGATTTTGGAGACATAATGGGAAGAGATGGAGTCTTCAGCATTATTGTTGCTTTTGGAAATGTTTAGTAATGTTTTATGTGAGGATCAGAGTTGTCAAGTGGTATCATAAGGCTGAAGCATTTGTTGTAGGGCAGGGGTCCTGTATGGTTGGTATACTATGAAGTGGGTGAAGATGATTTGATTGAAGGTTAATTGCGGGGGGAGTTCTAACCATTTTAGTTGTTATAAAGCAGAACAGTGGTGGGACCTGTGAGGGGAGCTAGTCTGAATTTGGCTATTTTGTTGTAGCAGGGCTTGAGTTTACTTGGGTCAGTTTTGTTTAGGTTAGTGAGGATGGGAGAGGTATAGAGTAGAGTGGAGAAGAGATGAGTTCTGGCAATGTGTAGTCTGGTTTGGTTGGTAAGGAAATGTTTAATTCGGTACAGAAAGCCTAGCTTATGTGATCCTTCTTAATGGGCTATGATAGATGTAAGTCAAATTTTATTTTATTATCAATTATTGTACCCAGTAGCTTAATTTGTGAGATGGCTGTTATAGTAGTGATGTAGGATGAGCACAGTTGAAATGTGGTTAGGGGACTGGCTGATTTGGTGGTGAGAAAGAGCATCAGTTTGGTCTTGTTTGGGTTCAGTATAAGGTTTGCTTCAGCTAGCCATGATAGTACTTCAGAGAGGGATTGCTGTGTAGTGATCTCTACTTTGTTTTAAAGAGGATGCAGTACATATGAGGGTTGAATCATCTGCATATTGGATGACTGAGGCGAGAGGGGTTCATTTGTGCAGCTGGTTAGTAAAATGGTGAAGAGTAGGGGGTAGTATGGAGCCTTGGGGTACTAGTATTTTAACAGGAAGTAGGGATGATAGCTCCTGTTGCCATTTAATAGCTTGCAGGTGGGTGGTAAGGTAGCTGTGGAACCACGGTAGGGAAGAGTGGCTAAGTTTTAGGGTGGGGAGCTCTGACAGCAGTTTCTGGTGATACAATGTGTCAAAGGCCTTGGAAAGGTCTAGAAAGATGGAGGATACACATTTACCATGATTTTTGTGTTAATTTACTGTCAGTGAAGCTAAGGAGAGCAGCTGTGGTGCTATGGTGGGGGCAAAAACCATGTTGTGTGTGAAATAAGAGGCTGTTAAATAGAAGATGATTTAGAAGCTGGGTGTAAATACATTTTTCTAGTATTATGGAGAGACGTACAGGAATGGCAATGTGTCTATAGTTTGTGAGTTCATTGGTGTTTCCCCTTTTGTGCAGGAATGATGCAGTATATTTTCCAGGTTAGAGGGATGTAGTTTGCGATGATGGAGCTATTGATAAGGATAGAGATGGGGTAGGCAATGACTTCTGCTGAAATTTTTAGGAATTCTGTAGGAAGGTTATCTGCTGCTAGAGTGGTGGGTTTGAGTTTACTGAATAGCTTTTTTAAGATATGTGTTGGTGCAGGTTTAAAGGGAAGGTGTTACCAGCTTCCATATTTGTTAGTGGGATTTGAAGTGGGGTATTTTGGTGACAGCTGATAAAAGAGTGAATTGAGTTTGTGAAGAAGGAATTGAATTGTGAAGTTATACTGTCAACTGAGGGAGGTGTGGTAGGTTCAGGGGATGAGTTATTTCCAGGTTGAAGGAATTTATTTATGGTGGACCACATTTTTTGGAGATTGTTTTGGTTTATTTGTTGGGCTTGGTGTAGTAATTTTTTTGTCAGCTTTTATTTGGGATTTGACTTTGTTTGTACAGTAATAGGTTGTCTTGGATTTTGTTGGTTATCCAGTGCACCCAGGCTTTGTCTCTTTTGTTAAGCAGGTTTTTGGTGCTGTTTGTTAGCCGTGGTGTGTAGTGACTTTTCTTAGTCTAGCAGAACTACAGGGGACTAAGCTGTATAGGATGCTGAGAAAGGTGGTATTGAAGTGTTGTACTGCAGCATCTAAGGGGAGGGTTTTGAGGACTGAGCAATTACTTTGTTGCAGTAGGAAAATGAGTATTTGGATATTAAATTTCTTCTTATTATGGATTAGACATTAGGTTGATTGTGTGGGAGTGTTGAGGTTGTATCTAAGTAGATAAGTGGGCAGATGGTCAAGGATACTATTGGGGAAGCAGCCGGCTTGGAAGGATGTTGATGGTTTGTTAGTAATGGTCCAGCCTATTCTGGTGGCTTCTTGTATGAGGTGAGAGAAGCCATGTAAGTTTATAAAGTTGGAGGTACTATTGCAGTTACAGGTGGACCAATAAGTATTGAGGTCACCCATTATGATGGTTTCTTGGTGGAATGTTAGGGATTAACCAGTGAAGAATGTCTTCAACTGTCTAGAATTTTCACCTGGAGGGACGTAGGTGACCACAATTCTTAGGTTTTTGCTCTTGTTCATTTTTAGTTTAGTGAGCAGTATTTCAGTATTACTAAAAGTAGAAAGGTTGGTGCTGATGAGTACTAGTTCTTGATTTTGTTTAAACATTATGGCTACCCCACCTCCTCATTTATTTTGATGGTCATATCTGTACAGATTGTAGCTGGGGAGATGGATTTCATCGTTTTTGATTTCAAGTTTAAACCAGGTTTTGATATATATGTATATCTATATATATGTGTGTAAAACACTACTGTGCTTAGGTTTTAGGTAACTGGGCTACTGAAATGCAAGAGCCAGTCAGGTCCCATCTCAGTCCCTATCTCTGACCCTTCTGCCTCACAGATTAGCATAAAAAGGATGCTCCTTCTTCAATTGGTACACCAACCAAGTGGTCAGATACACGCCCCCTCTTCTGCCCAAGATCTTCAATAGAAGAGCAAAAAGCAAAAATCTGCAATCAGGTACCTTGGGGCTCTGGAAATTCAAGACCCAACCAGGTCCCATCTCTGTGCCCTGCCCCCAACCCTCCTTCCTCTCATTGTACTTAAAAAATAAATTTTTTTTGCTTTCAAATTGTAGCAAAGTGCTTGCTACATCACTCAGGCTTTAATCTGTGGCCAACAGTAGACCACACAGGGAGCCCAACAGTGCTCGGGTTTGACTTCAAATGCAATAGCTGGTATGCATTAAAGAGTGATTGGGATTGGCAAATAGTGCCTGCCAGCACTTTGTGCCCAGGCCAGTTACCCCTCTCGCACTTCCCTAGCTACACTATTGTTTTAAATGACTCAGACATTTGTGACCTCCTGCTCATCTTCACAGCTAAAACACCTCAATACCTGCTCAAGAGATCTTAATTTCCACCAAAACATCAATAGGACCTGGAGGCGAGATAGATGTATATCCCAGAAAATACCTGTTTTGTGGAATAGACTTCTTTTAGGTGTAAAATTAAGCAGATTCCTAATCCTCTTTAAGCATAACCTGTATGAATGGATGGGCATTTATAAATAAACTCTGAGAGTAGCCCCTCAAGCCCTCATTGAAAGGGGTTGAAACTAGTTATAAAAATCAACCCAGGGGGCCTTTCTAAGTCTAGACAAGTTTTCCTGAAAGAATAATGATGTCTTGCATCCAATCAGGAAAATGATGTCCTGCATCCAATCAGGACTTGAGGGCTAAGCATTTATAAGCTACATCTGTCCATAAGGGACATGGATGCAGAGGTGACGGAAGATGATGAAGGCTGGGGGGGGGGGTGTAGGTCCAGGGGGGCATGTAGTGACCTGAAAAGGGTATTTTTTTTTTTACTTTTTTCTTCTACTATTAATGGGGTGATAAAAGCTGCACATACTTGATATGTGTTGAATAGCTGCATATACAGCCAACTGTAGCTGCATTAAGAATAAGTTGTCATAATTTTCATATTAATATAATAAATGAAGCTACAGTCTGTCATCCCTCATTCCAAGTGTGAATGGGACATATACTTTTACCTTAATGCATGGCCTTTGAGTATATCATTCACAAAGACGGCCTGTTTGGTAAAAACCTGAATGAGTAAATGAAAGGAGGAAAGACGTTTTAACAGTGGTGAACAACAACTGTAATTGCCATATGGCATGGACTCTCTGGTTTCAATCTGTTTCTGGCTATAGTTCAGACAGCCAAGTGTACACTTTATATTGTGAAAATAGATATAGTGAAGATAGGCTGGCCATTTCCAAATTCAGAATAAAAAGTACACAGTGAGCTGTGAACACTATAGTCATAAATAGACAAAAAACGGAGTACGTGCTTCAGATTCATCTGATATCTCTTAGCATGTTGGGGACAATTAATGCTGGTTTCTGAGTGTGATTAAAAGAACCCACACACAGTCACAGACTTTTCTATCTGCACTATGAGTTTTCAGTCAATCTAGTACTTCAACTGTAAAAATTAATATTGAAATAAAATGCAAATCTGCATGTAAATATTTTGGGTTGTAGGAAAGTACAACTGTGTAGGTAAACTTACTATAACACTTTATGTCCAAATGATCATACGTGTTATATCCTGCAAAGCTTCAGGGTACCTTCCACACACCCAGACCATTAGCTTGAGCTGAACTGGCTAAAAGGACAGGTTTGGGGACAAAGAACTTCAGAGCTTTCATGCCAGCTGAGAGAGGGAGGCTAAGGCTTCAGAAGAGATTGCTAGGTATAACAAAAAAAAAAAAAAAAGCCTGCACACTGATATAAATAAAAAACATACTAAATAACAAAAGGGATGGAGGGGGAGAGCAGTTATTGCAGCAATGACCATTCGAGCATCTACTGCTATAGTAACTTAATTTACACATCTGTACTATATTCTTCACATTGATCATTGCTGCAGTAACCTAAGCTATATAGGTAGATTACCATAGCTTAGAACAATGGGAAAGCAGAAGGTTAAGGGTTCCAGTGCCCCTGGAAAATGGGCCTAGCAAAGCCTGTTATAGACCTGCAGAAGGAATCTAGTTTATAGTGCTTAGCAAAAGTATGCACAGGGGACTAATTTACTGCTTCTAGAGTAAGTTCTGCATTACAAGCATTTCAGAAAACCCATAGATTAAGTCAAGGCCCTGGCAGAATATGGTTTGACCATGCCTGGAATAGTTTTGTTGTAGTGGGACTAACAAAAGCTAATACTTGAGATACCTATTTGAAAATAGTCTGCTTTGACACAGGTTGTCCCTTTTCCTTACCTTTCACATGAAATGAACAACTGATCAGAAGTTTTGAAGGATTTTGTAGCATCAAGATAGTACCTGAACTGTATGTGGACATCCAAGGTATGAAATATCCTTTCTCCTTCATTTTGGGGTTCAGGGAAGAACACAGGGAGATGGATATTTTGGCTTTAAGTAAATTTGAATACCACTTTAAGTATAAAAGAAGGATTAGTTCTCAGGGAAACCCTGTCCTGTGAAAAACAAAATAAGGTTGACCCACCCTAAGAGCTTACAACTCAGATACTCTTTTCTTAGAAGTCAGAGCAAGCAGTAAAGCTGCTTTCCATATTAAGAACTCCAAGGCAGCCAGATGAGCTGGTTCAAATGGTGCAAGTGTTAGCTTCTCATAGGATCATAGGAGGTTACTAAGCTAATGCCCTAGGGCCTTTACAAGCCTAGCCATGTAGAAACTTGAGTACCCTTATTGATATAGTTAGTTGGTCATTGTTAGCAGTGGAATTCTATGATCAGCACCAAATGCCCCTGTCCATGAGGGTCACAGGTACCTCCCCCAGTGTGTCCATATTCATTAAGGATATCCACACCTCCAGGCTAGTTGTGCAGCATAATGCATCCAAGGTTATCCAAGTGCAACTAACTCTGGGCAAAACTGCAATCCAAATCGTAGCTTGCTACAGATCCTCCACCATGCCCCAGGATTCCCACTCCTCTTTTCTTGATATACTGGAAAATATTAGGGTTCAACCAAACACCCTAATAATGGGCAATTTCCACTACCCCACCATTAACTGGGAAAACTACTCATGTACCAATTCCTTTGCTCAATGCTTTCTGGAATTCATAAATTCCAATGCCCTGGATCAACTTATCCACACCCCCACCAGGGGCAACAATATCCTAGACCTAGTCATTACCAACATGAGTGACCAGTGTTGCACACCTGAAGTCAACTCCTTGTTGGTCAGATCTGACCATAAGCTAATCACCCTTGATATCCACATCCCACCCCCACCTCCCATTAAGGAAACCACAGTAAAAAAAATCTCCAAAGCCAACTTCATACTTCTTAAGACAGAAGTGGCGAACTTCATGACACCCATGCAGATGGACAATACAGTTATGACTGCTGAATCCTACATAAATGCACTCTATAAGCACTTACACGAGTGCATGGATCGTGCTATCCCAGACAGAACCAAGACACTATTCTCCAAAAAAAGGAAGCCAGTCTGGTGGTCCCCTGCCATAAACAAACTCTACAACAAAAGGAAGAAATTGTTGCAAAAGTGGGTAAAATCCCATGAGTGAGGAGCTCCCTGGTCAGCCTCAGTAAGAAGCTGAGATCCCTTATGATATCCTCCAAAGCTAGCTATGAAAACAAAATTGCCACTGATTCTAAGAGCAACCACAAAGCATTCTATAGCTATGTCAAGAATCTCAATGGCAACACCCAGATCTGTTCTGAGTTACAGCACAACGGCACAAAAATTACAGAACCAACTGATATTGCCAACATCCTGGCAGATAGGTTCAGTGCTAACTTTACCCCCCCCCCTCTCATCCCCTAAAGGGCCCATATCTATACAGGAAGAATTCAGAGTCCCTGTAATCACATCTTTGCAGGTAAAAGCTAAACTCTCTAAAACCAAAAACACAGCATTGGTGGGACCGGACAACATCCCAGGCTGCATTTTACACGAACTTCAGAATGAACTGGCTCCCCACCTAAGCACCATGTTCAATCATAGTCTCATGTCAGGCTTTGTGCCCACTGAATGGTGCACAGCAACAGATATCCCACTCCACAAAGGGGGAGCCACCACTGATCCTGGGAACTGTCGCCCTATTAGCCTGACGAGCCTGGTCTGCAAGGCCATGGAATGTATCATCATGGAACTCATAAACAAAGACTTTGTTAATCTCCAAACTCTGAACCCCACCCAGTTCAGGATTGTGAAAGGCAGATCATGCCTTCTGAACCTGATCGACTTCTTTGAGGCAGTCACCATAGCCGTAGACAAGGGCAAGGTGGTTCACACAGCATATCTTGACCTCACCAAGGCTTCTTCTGGAATTATAGCTAAACTCACTAAACTAAGTATAAATCCCTACATCACAAGATGGCTCACTGACAGAACCCACAATGTAAAAGTTGCAGACTCCAAATCTGACTTCAAACCAGTGACAAGTGGAGTACCACAGGGTTCAGTCCTGGGACCTCTCCTGTTTGGTATCTACTTCTCTGAAGTACAGGCTGACACAGAAGGCCTCTGGCTAATGAAGTTCGCAGATGACTGCAAACTAGGAGCCATAGTCGAGTCCCCAAATGATGTGGACATCCTACAGAAGGGCCTCACTGAGACAGATGCCTGGTGTCAGAAGCATGACCTCAAGCTCAATGCCAAAAAGTGCATTGTCAACCCCTTTGGTAAAAACACTGTACTCATGAACTGCCACATAAACAGCAGTCTACTTAATACCGAATGTGTAATAAGAGACGTTGGGACTCAGGTGGACAGTAGTCTCTCCTTTGATAATCACATCGCCACAGTAGTCAGGAGATCATTCTATGTGGCACACCTCATCACAAAAAGGTTCTCATCCAGGAAAAAAGAGGTCATTGTTCCCCTCTACTCAGCACTCATTAGAGCCATTATAGAGTACAACACCCCTTTTGGTATGTACTTCACAAGAAATCTGCAGCAGCTGGAACGGCCACAGAAGTACCTCACAAAGAGGATTACTGGCCTCAAACAGATGACCTACACTGACCGTGTCAAAAAACTCCAGCCTTACTTTGTAGCATATCGTCTGCTCCGAGGAGATCTCTGCCTAACATATAAAACTATGTTAAACCCAGAGCTGTTGGACATGCTACACCTAAAGAAATCCCATTGCCTCTGAGCTACACGTTCTAGGGACCTAAACCTTGTCACCACAATAAACAGAACATGCTGGAGGGATAGATTCCTGTCCCAGAGACTTCCTATACTCTGGAACAAGCTACCCATCTATGTCAAGCAAAGTTCCTCATTAGCACTCTTCAAGAAAAGTCTTGATGAGTGGATGAGAAATAGGAAATACACCCTGGGGATCACTTCTGTGGCTCTGCTCGAGAGGGGCATAGGAAATGAACTTTCTTGGGTGACGCAAGCCAGGGAACCTTGTTGGCTAGGCTTACATAGGCCATTGGGTTGATAGCCTAGTACCTACCTATGAACCTATGTTCACCCATCCAGTTGTCAAGGTTGTGATGAAATAGGGTCATTTAAGAGCTCTGCTTCACATGGAATGGGAGCTTATTCCAGAGGAGTGGCACTCCATGGGAGATATATCTGTCCCTCCAGTATGTTCTATTAATGTTGCAGGCTAGTATGAAATCCCTTGAGTGAGTTACTCTTGTCCCATTTGATTTGTGAATGTACAGCATTTCCATTAGGGTAGGTGAGATACTACTCTGTAGTAAAGGTGCAGGTCACCTCCCAGCAGCCTGTATGATACAGAGTATGGTGACAAGGCTTTCAGTCATTCCATGTAGGTCATGCTTTGGAGGCCCTGGATTCTCTTGGTTACACACCTCTGTGGTCTCTTCAGTTCCTGCAGGTGTCAGGTGAGATGCATACAGAAGGGTGAATTGTATTCAATTAGTGGTCTGTTCGGGTTAAGTACAGTGGAGTTATGACCACCCTAGTTTTGGATGTGATGCCCTTATTTATGAAATGCACAATGTAGAAGTCTTTTCTTATCACTATGGACACATGAAGATCAAAGTTTAGATTGCTATTAACCTGTGTTCCCAAGTCTCACACCACTGACTTTGAGCTTAGAGGGGTCCTGTCTATATCATATTTAGCAGGGGCTACTTCTTTGCCAAAAGGGATAATGAGGCATTTTTTTGTGTTAAGTTTTAGTCCATGACTTTAGTACCAGTCAATAATCTGTGTCAGTCGCTTCTGTAATATGTTAACATCATTGAGGACTCTATGATTGCCCCCAGTTACCAGTCATCAACATGGTAAGCCACAGACCATCAACCTTTGCTTGGACTTCAGAGAAATAGATTCCAAATGGTAGGGGGCCCAGCATGGATCCTTGTGGTACGCCACTGGTAACGGGTCTATTGGTGGAAGTGGACTCCCCATCTATGACAGTATGTGTTCTGTCAGTGAGCCAGTTGGCTACCCATCTAGTAATGTATGGATTAATCCCCAGTTTATTTAATTTCTCCAAATCTTTTGGGTTTCTAATACCATGACAGAAATGGACCCCATTCCTAAGTCAAAGTATGATTAAAGGTCATGAAATTAGCATTGTTTCAGTCTTTGATGTTAGCTAGAAGTGCTCGTCGCAGCACCCACAATGTGTCCAGTAATGACTCTTTCTACAATTCGTCTGGAGTTACATGTATTGGTAACATTTCCAAGTATGATTGTAAATTCTTTTTTATAAGACCCATTGCTGCTACTACTATTGGAACTATATGTGTATCTTTTTTCCACATTGCTCTCGTTTCTGCCCACAAATCTTGATATTTTATGACTTTGTGTCTCTTTATATGCAAGACACTGTAGTCCCTGGATATAGCTATTTCAATGATCAATGCTGCTTTTGTCTTCTTTTCATGGACCACTATATCTGGTTTTCTAACATCTGTCTTTCGAACTGTTGGTAATGGATGATCCCATGTGATGTAGAAGTCATAATTTTCTATGATGGTATGTGGCTCATGTTTTCAGAGTTTTGCAGCTACTTCAGTGTTATGTTTGCACAATCCCCTGTGCAACAGTCTTGCCACATTATTATGCTTTTCAGTATACAGTCCTTCTGCCATTAATATATCACAACCAGCAACAAGGTGTGCAACTGTTTCCAATTCTGTTTTACAAAACCTATATTTGTCTGTTTCTCCCACATGTTCAATGGACTTTGTTAATCAATGTGTATGTAGCCCACTTTCTTGGGCCACTAATATTAACCTTTCATCTTTTGGTTTGAATTCACCTCTTCTTAACCATTCTTACATTTAATCCTGATCAACATGAGGTTCTTCCAGGAGTTTTCTATACTTTCAACTATATTTATGCATTTTCCACATTTTTTGCCTTCTCATTTGATCCTTCACCTTAAATTGTTTCTTTTGTTTTTTGGCACATTCAGTTGCTGCCATATTTTTATCTACTTCTGGTTTGATTTCCTTTCCCGATTGACACAGATATGCTTCTGCTAAACTAAGAAGTGAAGTAATCTTAGATTTATTCTCCTCATGTTTCAAAATGTTCACTATGTTTGGCTCTTGTGACGTCAGCAAATTTGTATGCAGTCCCACGATTGCAGATCTATATGTGTAACCAATTTCAAGGAGGCCCATAACTCCTTTGAAATGGGAAATATATAATCTTGGTATACATTGATTTTTATAAATCATTTGATGAGCATGAAGCATCCTTCTTGTTTTTCTGTCTAATCTATCCAACACCTTTTGGGGCAGTCAGTCACTCCAAAACTGTAAGTTAAAACACGAAGAGCAAATTGGTTTATAACTTGAATTTTGTTCCTAGATGTCAACGTTGTTTTCAGGATTAATTTAAGTCTTCTAAAATATTCCTTACTAAGTTCTGTTCACATTTTTTCATGTTTTATAGTTGATCCTTCATCAATTCTCAAATATTTATACACTCCCTCTTGCTTAAGTTATTTTATATCACATTTTTGTCCCCATCTGATGATTTCTTGGTACTGCAGCTTTCCTGCTTTAAAGGTTGCTTTTGCACATTTATCAAGACCAAATGACATTCTTATATCTTCTGAAAAGGTTTTGACTACTTGCAGTTTTGCTTTTAGTTCCTCATCTGATGAGCTATACAGTTTTAAATTATCAACAAAGAGAAGATGAGAAGTCTTTACACTTTGTTGCTTTCTGGGAGCCAAATTATAGCCATGAACTAATCTGTTAAGCAGACAGCTTAATGGGTTAAGGGCAAGGCAAAAGAGCAATGGTGACAAAGAGTCACCCTGGAATATGCCCCTTTGGATTTTTATCCCTGGAATAATAATTTGCCCTTTATCATGGCTTAACTGCAAAGTGGATTGCCACTGTTTCATAGTCACTGTGATGTAGTTTATCAGTGTAGGGTGTATCTTATACATTTTAAGCACTCTTTTATCCATAAATGTGGGATAATAAATGCTTTTTTGTAGTCAACCCATGCCATCCTTATTTTCTTCCTCTTTTTGCAGTCCTTCACTATGACTTTATTTAACAGCAAATGATCCTTTATTTCATATACTTTCTTTTATTGCCCTTTTGTTCTATTGACATAATTGAGTTTTCTTCTACATGACTATAAACTCTGTTGGCATCAGTTCCAGTGTATAGTTTATATGTCATAGGAAGGCAAGTAAGTGGTCTATAATTTTTAAGACAGCTTGGCTCACTCTTAAGTAGGAGCATTGTTTTTCCTGTTATTAGCTAGGGTGTCTGTTCGGGATGTGCATATAAATAATTCTTACTCATGGCCAAATCTTCGTGCAAAAATGTTAATACTTTTAACCAGAATTTAGGTACTGCATCTGGGCCTGGGGTTTTCCAATTAGAGGCTTTTCTTCACTTTGTTTCAATCTCTCTGGCTGTTACTTCATCTCATTTCATATCCTGTACCTCTGACCTTCTTATTCTTTCTTTTACTTCTTCTATCCATTTAGCATCTTGGTTATGTTCCAGAGGATCTTCATAAATAGTTCTCCAAAATATATCTATTTCTTCTTTTTTTTGGTGGTCTTTCAATTCGTTTTACCTTGTTTCCCATTTCTCTATAAAACATGTTTGGGTCATCAATAAATTGCTTATTTTGTACTTTTCCTTTATACTTATCTGTGTATCATCTAAGTTTTTCTCCCTGTACTGATATTTTTAGTTTATTATTTGAGATAGTGCATTATAAATCCTGATCCGTTATAATACTGCACATTGCTTTTATCACAACTATCTTTCTGAGTATTTTTGTTGATCTGTTCCCTCATCTATACTCTTCTAACAGTGACACTTCTTGTCTTAATGGTTAAGGTGTTTGCCTTACGAGAGAGTATATCTTAATTGCTTTATAGTTTTTTCTGTTCAATACTTCCTTGATGATATTCATTTTCTCCCTTCCTTTCCCTCACTACCCTGTGTTCTTGTGGTAGAATTTTATCTGTTATTAATTTAGCTGCACAGTAATATATCTGGTTTACTTTTGCTATATTGCATGGATCTTTATGGACAATCCTAATTACTGTGTTCATTTGTTTTATCAAACTTCTGACGTTTTGTGTTTTATTGACCTTCTGCAGTCTATTCTTTCATTGATCTTAATATGTCTATCTCTATTAAATCAAGCAACTCTTCTCTTAGCTCATTTTCTTCTAAACTGAGGGCACATTTTTTTGTTCTCCATTTCCTGAGGGCATTTTATAGAAAGTTATATAGCATCTTCCTGTGGCACATTCTCTTCAGTTTCATCCTGTGTCATCCATTGGTCTGTCATATGGGAACTCACTGGCCTATCATTCCTCAACATTGACTGTGTCAGAGTTACCACAGTTTCCTGTTCCTTCTCTTGCTGTCCATCTTCAAGTGAATGTTTAGAGTGGTTTACTCTGGAAAGTTCCAAAATATCTTCATATGGCAACTGCCCACTTGCTTCCCATTCCACTGGTTTCTCCTTAATTTGGATATCCATTGCTTTATCCTGCTGTCGTTCTTTCTGAGTTAGATTTTCTTGACTGAATCCTTCACTTGACAGGTACAACATAACCTGACTTTCTATTTCATTAACTCCTTCATTACTAATTTTCTTTTCTACTTTCCTCTTTGTCTTGTTATTTTTTGTATTGTTAACTTTTCCATGTCTGGATTCCTTTGCCGGTATTTCTCCTCAAATATCTTGGTGCTGTTGTTTCTGTATTGATTAATTGTAAATTGTAAATTGTATTTCTTACTTTTCTGTTAACCTAATTGTTTGTTGATTTTTTGCATTTTCTTATGTGTTGCAATGAACTACTCTTGGAGCTTTTCTCCCCAGGCCTCCGCTGAAAATGGACATATATCCAGTCGGACTATCCCGGTTAACAAATGTAAAATAAATAAAAATAAATAAAATAAAATTAATTTTGCTTTCTCCTTTGCATAAACATTACACTGTATTAATTCTCTAATCCACAGATGGGAGAGTTTCTCAATGATATCCGAGTGGGGGATTATGTCAAAGGCCTTGGCTAAATCACAATAGGCAGCATGTACTGCTTTTCCCTCATCCAGGGATTTGGTGACATTCTCAAAGAAGTCCACCAGGTTCAATAAGCAAGCTCTACCCTTGACAAAAATAAACTGAGTCAGCTGAAGAGTTTGCCTATGTTCTTGTGGATAAGGTCCATGATAATTCTTTCCATGGTTTTGTAGATAAGGATGGTTAGGCTTATAGTTTGATAGTTGCCAAGGTCAGTTGATGGACACTTTTGTGCAAGGAGATTACTGTTGCTATTCTCCACTCTGCCAGAACAAAGCCAGTGCTCAGGCTGTAGTTAAGGAGAGTGCCGGGAGGTTCTGCTAGGTCTTGTTTTAGATTGTTTAGTAAGAAGCCCTGAGATGCTATCTGGTCTCATAGAGGTAATGTTTTGGCCTTGGAGAGCACTTGTATGACCTGTTCTTTGGAGATATAGACTTTTCTCTATCTGTTAAACCTAGCACTTGCTCCTACAGTACTTATTACCTTGATACGGCACTCTTATAGATAGCACCCCAAAAAGGCAACCCCCCATTTCTCGGTCACCCACGTCCCCCGGAATCTCTTTTAAAGTTTTTTTGTCTAGTCCTTCTAGCATGTCGAGGGATCAGTTGCTAGTGTCCTCTCCTGCTCAGCTGGTGAACCTGGGAATATTGAGGCAATGTTACAATTGCCTCATGTACACAGACAACCCTCTCCTCCTCCCACAAAACACAAATACATGCGAGAGATGCAACTATACGGCCAAACTGGAGGCTGAGCTCTCTCAACATAGGACTGGCAAGACCAGTCAGGAGGAGAAGGTTACCACACACACTATAGACCCAGTCTCACATAGTACCATCACAACCTCAAATCATACACATAAACACACAAAGACATACTCGACGGCTCTGATCAAAAATCTACCAAAACAGCAGAGGCCACCAAAGCAGACACCCAAACAACCACCACCTCAGAACACAACACCTGCAATACATAGACCTCACAGTCAGAGTGTCAAACAGTCACAGCCCTTAAGGCCAAACACAATGCCAGACACACTAGTCATTGGTGACTCCATAGTCAGACACACTGACGTCCCGCTCACCAGACTGAGTAAGGAGAAGGTCACAGTAAGCTGCCTGTCGGGCGCTAGAATCCGCCACATAACGCAAGCACTCAGGTCTCTCAACAGCAGGTACAAATACGACTCAGTCATTGTCCACGCTGGTGTAAACGACCTGAGACGTACCTCCTTGGACTACATGAAAAGAGACATTGAGGAGCTCTCTGATTATGTAGCCCAGGCAGGTATGACCCTGACCTTGAGCAGTATCCTACCTTCACCAAGAATGATGCCACAATACAGAGATAAGATGATCAGCTTTAACAATTGGCTTAAACTCTGGTGTCATTCAAAGGGGATCCAATGTCTGTCTGCCTGGGATGACATGCTGGACAAGCCACGCTGCTTCGCAAGGGACGGCTTGCACCTGTCACCCTGGGATTCGGATATTGGCAAAGGCTCTTGCCACCCCCATAGTGCCTTTTTAGGCAAGGCTCCAATTCTAAACCTACCACTCTAGAACACAAAAAGGAAACAAACTAAGGGTAATGCTGCTCAATGCCAGAAGTCTAAATCTCAAAATGCACGCACTCGAGGCCCTTCTCAGTATGGAGAACATTGATGTCTGTGCAGTGACAGAAACCTGGTTCAAGGCTCCTGAGAGCACCCCAGCACTATCAGGTTTTACCTCTTATCATGCGTTCCGGCCCCAAAATCCGGACAATACCAAGAAAGGAGGGGGGGGTATCCATATTCATCAAGGACACCCACACCTCAAGACTGGTGGCAACGCACGATGCATCGGAGACCATCTAGGTGCAATTAACCATAGGCAAGACTGCTCTGCAAATTGTAGCATGTTACAGGCCACCCTCACAAACTCAGGAACCTCACATGGCCTTCCTGAAAACACTAGAGGGGATAAATGTATCACCAAACACCATCATACTAGGTGACTTCAATTACCCTAATATAGACTGGGAACACTACTCAAGCCCAAACACCCTAGCCCAAAAGTTCCTGGAATTCATAAACTCAAATGCCATGGAACAACTAGTCACCATCCCCACAAGAGGAGAAAACATACTTGATCTCATCATCACGAACATGGGAGCACAATGTTCAACACCGGAAGTATACCCCTCACTGGTGAGATCAGATCACAAACTAATCTCGCTGGAGGTCCTCATCCCACTCCCACCTGAAATAAAAAAGACCACAGTAAAGAACTTCTCAAAAGCCGACTTCACACTTCTAAAGACTAGTGTGGTCTCCTTTAAGGCCTCCGAGCCGGCGGAAAACAGTACTCAAGCCGCTGAATCACTTACAAATGCCTTCTACCAGCACCTGCAGGACTGCATGGATAAGGCAATCCTAAGCAAAACAAAGACTCTTTGTACCAAAGGCAAGCGTCCAGTCTGGTGGACCCCAGCCATAAACAAACTCTACAACAAAAGGAGGAAGCTACTACAAGATAGAGCAAAATCCTTAAAAGGTAAGACACCCTTGATCACTATAAGTAAAAAACTAAGAGCTCTCATAAAATCATCCAAAGCAAATTTTGAGAGAAAAATAGCTAAAGACTCAAAAGACAATCATAAGGCCTTCTTTAGCTATGTTAGAAACCTGGGAGGAAACTCCCAGATATGCTCAGAACTAGTTCAAAATGATGTGAAGATTACTGATCCTACAGACATTGCCAACATACTGGCTGACAGGTTCAGTGCAAACTTCTCTCCCCTCCCCAAAAGGAGACATATCTATAACAAGCCATTGCAGTCTACCAAACATCTCCAACTCCCAAGTGAGAACTGCTCTCTCCAAAGCAAAAACACAGCATCCATGGGACCTGATGGTGTCCCCGGCTGTGTGCTCCACGAACTCAATGAGGAATTAAACCCACAGCTAGGACAGCTGTTTAATCATAGTCTTACCTCTGGATACGTACCCAGAGAGTGGCGCACTGCAACTGTGGTCCCACTTCACAAAGGCGGTGCCTCCACCGACCCTGGAAATTACCGGCCCATTAGCTTGACAAGCCTTATCTGCAAAGCCATGGAGAGGATCATAATGGACCTCATAAATAAAGACATAGGGAATTTGCAGACTTTGGATCCATCCCAGTTTGGCTTTGTCAAAGGCAGATCATGCCTTCTAAACTTGGTTGACTTTTTCGAAACAGTCACCAAAGCCATTGATGAGGGAAAGGCAGTCCATACAGCCTACCTTGATCTGGCGAAGGCCTTTGATACAATACCCCACTCGGGTATCATTGAAAAACTCATCAGCTTAAATGTTAACCCATACATCACAAGATGGGTTGCAAACTGGCTGAGTGACAGAACCCACAGGGTCAGAGTTGCTGGCGCCATGTCAGACTCAAAGCCTGTCACAAGTGGTGTACCACAGGGCTCAGTCCTGGGCCCACTCTTGTTTGGCATCTACTTTTCCAAGTACAAGCAAACACAGGAGGGTTATGGCTGACAAAGTTTGCAGATGACTGCAAACTGGGCCATAGTAGAAAACACATCTGACACAGATATCCTTCAGAAGGGTCTCACAGAAACGGATAACTGGTGCCAGAGCCATGGCCTAAAGTTAAATGCCAAAAATGCATAGTCATACCCTTCGGGAAAAACAAGGTTACCCCTAGCTACCAAATAGGTGGCAATCCACTGAGCACAGAAGAAGTTATCAGGGACCTGGGGACCCAGGTTGATAGTAGTCTGTCATTCGACACCCATGTAGCTAAAGTAGTTAGGAAGACCTTCTACATTGCCCACCTTATCATGAAGGGATTCTCATCTAGATCAAGGGAGGTCATAGTCTCCCTATACTCATCACTCATCAGACCAATGATTGAGTACAATACCCCATTCGGAATGTATCTGACCCGACACTTGCAGCAGCTGGAGAGGCCACAAAGTTCCTCACCAAAAGGATAAAGGGTCTCAAACATCTGTCCTATGCTGCCCGACTGAAAGAACTCCAGCTCTATTCAGTCGCCACCGCTTGCTCAGAGGTGACCTTTGCCTAACATACAAGGCCATGTCAAACCCAGATTTGATGAATATGCTTCACCTCAAAAAATCTAGATCCATCAGAGCCACAAGGGCGGAGACTTAAACCTCGACACGGCTATTAATAGGACGTGCTGGAGGGATAGATTCATCACCCAAAGACTCCCTATGCTGTGGAATAAAATCCCGGTATATGTGAGGCAGAGCACCACGCTGGCCTTGTTCAAGAGAAATCTTGACCAATGGATGGGAGATCGCAGATATACCCCAGGGATTACCTCAGTGTCACTGCTCGACAGAGGCACAGCAAAATAATGGGTATAGTTCCCCATACTAAAGGGGTGGCGTAAGCCACAAAACTATGGGCTAGGCTTGTAAATGCCCTCGGGCAGATAGCCTAGTATGAACCTATGAACCTATGAACCTATATTTGGTAGAGGACTGGTGTCAGGAATGCTTTGGAGTATGTCTGGTGTGGACAGGGAGGTGAAGATATTGCCAAATAACTTAAGCTAACAGGTTGGCAATTTCCTCATTTTCAGTGTGAGTGGTACACTCCACTATAAGTTTGGCACACAGTTGAGCATTCACTTTTAGGTTTCTTTCACAGCTAAGTAATGCCTTATGGTTGTCTTTAGCTAGGGAACACTAATTTAGTCTCATAACTAGCCTTAGAGGACTTCACAAAATATCTGATTTGCTTGTTCAACCTGTAGAGGGTACTTTTCCTTTGTTGAGTAAGTTTCCTCCTATTCTTAGATACCAGTTTCTTTCTTTAGTTGTATAACTTAGTTATAATTAACAGTCCACCAGGCTGGCTTGTTTTTTTGGGAGGATCTGGTTTTGTTCCTGTTAGGTGCAGCCAAATCAATGCATTTGTTTAAGTGGCTATATCGGGAATTTGTGTACTGCTCTGCATAGGAGTCATTGTTGGCTATGTTGGCAGGGGGCTTTGAAACTTTTTATATCAATTTTTAGTAGGCAATAATTTTCTTTGGAGAAAATTTTCAGTTGTTTTTTAACTCCTGTGAGGTATGAGGTTTGATCTTTACTTCAAATGAGACAGATTTACAGGCTGACCTTACCAGGGAGGCCAACACACAGAGGGTAGTGCACTGACCCTCCATGTTGGTGAGCACTAGGTTCGGGACATTACATAGGTTCATAGGTTCATAGGTGTGTACTAGGCTAATGGCCCTGGAGCTATTACAAGCCTAGCCCATAGAAGTGCCCTGGCATTGTGCTGCCCAATGTTAGTTTCCAGTGCCTCTATCAAATAGAACCACTGGAGTGATCCCCAGGGTAAACTTTCTATTTCCCATCCACTCATCAAGATTTCTCTTGAAGAGGGCCAGTGAGGTGCTCTGCTTGACATGCATGGGAAGTCTCTTCCAGAGCATGGGCAGTCTCTGGGTTATGAATCTGTCCCTCCGGTATGTTCTGTTGATTGTGGTAATGAGGTTGAGGACTCTGAAGCATGTGGGGTGGCGGAATTGAGATTTCTTTAGATGTAGCATTTCTAACAGAGCTGGGTCAGACATGGCTTTGTAAGTCAAGCAGAGATCACCTCTTAGTAGACGATATGAGACAGAGAATAGGTGGAGTTTTTTTGAGTCTGTCCATGTAGAACATATCTTTAAGACCCAGGTTCCTCTTTGTGAGGTACTTCTGTGGCCTTTCCAGCTGTTGCATGTGTCTAGTAAGGTCGATGACAAATGGGGCATTATACTCAATGATTGGCCTAATGAGGGAAGAGTAGAGGGAGACAATGACCTCTTTCTTCCTGGATGCAAAACTCTTGGTAATGAGATGTGCCACATAGAAGGACTTTCTGACCACAGTGGCAATATGGTGGCTGAAGGAGAGATTGCTGTCAACCTGTGTCCCCGGATCTCTTATAACACCTTCAGTGCTCAGTGGGATCCCATTGATGCGCTAATTAGTGGGAACTGAGTTTTTCCCAAAGGGGATGATGACGCCTGTTTTGGCATTAAGCTTAAGGCCATGATTTTGACACCAGTCATTGATCTCAGTGAGACCTTTCTGTAGGATGTCTGCATCACTTGGGGAGTTAATAATGGCTCCCAGCTTACAGTTGTCTGTGACCTTGGTCAGCCAGAGTCCCTCTGTGTTGTCCTGGACTTCTGAGAAGTAGATGCCAAACAGGAGAGGAACCAGGACCGATCCCTGTGGGACTCCACTTGTGACTGGTCGACAGTCTGACATGGAGTCCGCTACTTTCACACAGTGGGTTCTATCTGTGAGCCAATTTCCATCCCACCTAGTGATATAGGAGTTGATGCCTAGTTTGGTGCCTCTTGTTGTGGTGTGGACCAACTGTTCCAGCACATTTGAATTAACAAAGTCCAAGAACCTTGTAGTGATCCTGTTTGTGATTATGTAAGTCACCCAGTCAATGGAAGTATATCTGAAATCTCCCATAGCCAAGGTGTTTGGATGTATACTGAGCAATCCTAGCAAGTCCAGTTAGGTGGTGTGCTTCTCCTGGTTCATGGAGGCAGACCTGTAGCTAGTGATGATGTGGAAGGGTATTTTAGCTGTAATTATTTTGACCTGGCTCTAGTGAGTTGTACTGTTTCACCAATCTTGAGGTGTATTTGGATTTAATGAAGATGGATAACCTCCAGCTTTGGTTCTTTCACACTTGTTTTGGGGTCAGAACATGTGAAAGACATTGTAGGCTTGTGTGGCCGTGGTTCTCTCTGCGGCCTTGAACCAAGTCTCACTGACTGCACAGATGTCAGCATCTTCAAAGGTGAGGAATGCTTCCAGGGAGTACAGTTCACTGTTTAAGCTTCTAGCATTAAGCAGCATGACCTTGAGTTTGTCTTTAGTGGATTTCGTTACATCACAAGTTTTGTTGTTTGGACATTGCCTAAAAAAAGGCACCATGGTAGAGGCAAGCATCTTTGACAGTATCCAAAAGCCTTGAGCAGACAGGTGAAGGCCATCTCTGGCAAAGCAGCATGGACTGTCAACCATGTCTTCTCAGGCTAACAGATACTAGATCCCCCTGAAGTGACACCAGAAGCTAAGACAATTGTTGAGCTCAACCATTTTTGTCTGTATTGTGACATCATCTTAAGTGAAGGTAGATTTCTGCTTAGGGCTAGGGACATACCTGTCTGGGACACATAATCTGAGAGCTGAGTAATGTCTCTCTTCATATAGTCCAGACAGGTAAGTCTTAAGTCATTCACTCCAACATATACTATCACAGAATCATAACTGTAAATGTTGCTGTGTGACTTGAGTGCATGTGTGATTTGACAGATCCTGGCACTTGACAGGCCGCTGATTGTGACCTTCTCCTTATTTAACCTGGTGAAAACAAACTAACCAATGGGAAAGTCCAAGACTGATCCTTATCCCAGCAATCCCCCAACTCAGATGGGTCCTGAGCCTCACACTTCTGCCACAAGGGTGCAGGGAGTCTCTCTTAATGAAAGATGGCTGGTTTTAGTGCTCCAGTCAAACCAAACAGTCAGTAAGTCTGAATCTAGCCTATGCTAAGAAAAGTACTAGTACTAAAAACAGCTAAAACAAAACAACAGATAAGGAAAATACAGTTCAAAAAGTACAATGCAAGCTTAAAATATACTGATTTTTTTGTTGAAAACAGTAGATGCCTTGCATTTAGTTAAAATTCACTCCAGATCTCTGACTAAGGTCGCCAAACTCTGAGCATCTCCGCCAAACTGAGAATAAACTTGTGCCAATGCAGGGCTTAAATACAACAAAGTTAAACACTAAAGGTGGAGGAGTGTCCATATTCACCAAGGATATTCACATCACCAGGGTAGTTGCCCAACACTATGCGTCTGAAATTCTCCAGGTGCAACTAACACTAGGTAAGACTGCAATCCAAATTGTAGCTTACTACAGATCCCCCACCATGCCCCAAGATTATCACTACATCTTTCTAAACATAAAACGATACAAAAATCCTACTCCACAGCCACTGAAGGTATCCAAACACTTTATTTTTGTCACCAAATACAAGTTAAGCGCTTTCTGCCCACAATTGAGCCTTCCTCAGAACATTTGATATAACCAACAGCATGCTCTTAAATACCCATAACAACCACCCCACCCATTTAAATTAAACAATAAACATAATAAACATGATGCTTAAAATAATCCGCCTCATAAAACACATTCACAAACTTCAATTCAAATAAAATGAAATGAAATAAAATAAAATGGAATGATATGCATAACATTTCCATTCCAGGGGACTGAAAACTAGCATAAATGGCTCACTTAAATACTGAATTGTAATAAATATATATCCTTATACTTTTAATAGAAAATATATGTATATATAGTAATAATTATATACAATAGCTTATGTAAATATTTATATAAATATTGATTTTGCAGTACTAAGTCTTAAAAGTTATAAAATGACATTTTCATGAAAAACATTTCTAAACCATTATTTTAAAAACAAAATGTTAAAACAATGCATTCTATCATGGCTTTAAATGTCAATATGTATAAGAAAGTGGCTGTGGAGTAGGATTTTTGTATCGTTTTTGGTCACTGTGTTTGGTTATCTTTCTAAACATACTGGAAAATATTAAGATACAACCAAACACCCTAATAATGGGTGATTTCAACTACCCTGCCATTAACTGGGAAAACTACTCGTGTACCAACACCTTTGCCCAACAATTCTTGGAATTCATAAATTCCAATGCCCTGGATCAGCTAATCCATAGTCCCACCATGGGCTCCAATATCCTAGACCTGGTCACTACCAACATGGGAAGTCGATGCTCCACACCTATGGTCACCCCTTCATTGGTCAGGTCTGACCATAAGCTAATCACCCTTGACATCCACATCCTTCCCCCACTCCCCCAGTAAGGAAACCTCCATTAAAAAACTTCTCCAAGGCCAACTTCATGCTACTCAAGTAAGAAGTGACAAATTTCATGACACCCATGCAGACGGGAACTGAAAGTTCGACTGCTGAATCCTACACTAAGGCACTGTACAAGAACATCCACTCGTGCATGAATTGTGCCATCCCAAATAGAACCAAGACGCTCTCCTCCAAAAAAAGGAAGCCAATCTGGTGGTCCCCTGCCATAAACAAACTTTACAACAAAAGGAAGAAACTGTTGCAGAAAAGAGGAAAATCCCAAGATGCAAAACACTCCCTTACTAGCCTCAGTAAGAAGCTGAGATCCCTCATAAAATCCTCCAAAGCAAGTTACGAAAATAAAATTGCCAAAGATTCCAAAGACAACCACAAGGCATTCTATAGCTATGTCAAGAATCTAAATGGCAATGCTCAGATCTGCTCTGAGCTACAACAGAATGGTATTAAATATAATGATCCCAAGGATATTGCCAATATCCTGGTAGATCGATTCAGTGCCAGCTTCACTCCCCTCTCATCCCCAAAAGGATTGCCAGATTCCAGTAATAACAGTCACACAGGTAAAAATTGCACTCTCCAAAGCTAAGAATACAGTATCCATGGGACCAGACGACATCCCGAGTTGTGTACTACGTGAACTACAAAATGAACTGGCACCTCACCTAAGTGTCATGTTTAATCATAGCCTTACCTCAGGATTCGTGCCCACTGAGTGGTGCACAACTACATTTATCCCACTCCACAAGGGGGAATCCACCTTGGATCCTGGGAACTACTGCCCCATCAGTCTGAATTGCCTGATCTGCAAGGCCATGGGACATATTATTATGGAACTTATAAACAATGACATTGGCAACCTTCAAACACTGGACCCCACCCAGTTTGGGTTTGTGAATTTATAGGTGAAGGGCCGATCTTGTCTCCTGAACCTGATCGACTTCTTCAAATCAGTCTCCAGAGCTGTGGATGAGGGTAAGGCAGTCCACACAGCCTATCTGGACCTTGCCAAGGCCTTCAACACCATCCCCCACTCTGGAATCATAGATAAACTTACTAAGCTGGGCATTAATCCCTACGTCACTCGATGGGTTGCCAACTGGCTTACTGACAGAACCCACACTGTAAATATAGCTGACTCCAAATCCAGCTCTAGACAAGTGACAAGTGGAGTACCTCAGGGTTCAGTCCAGGGACCGCTCTTGTTTGGCATCTACTTCTCTGAAGTACAGGCCAACACTAAGGGACTCTGGCTAACAAAGTTCACAGAAGACTGCAAACTGGGAACCATTATTGAATCCCCAAATGATGTGGATATTCTACAAAAGGGCCTTACAGAAACAGATGCTTGGTGCCAGAGCCATGGGCTCAAGCTCAATGCCAAGAAATGTATAGTTATCCCCTTTGGGAAAAACATGTACCCATGAATTACCACATAGGTGGCAGTACACTAAACAGTGAAAGTGTGATAAAAGACTTAGGGACACAGGTGGACAATGGTCTCACCTTCGATAACCACATCGCCACACCAGTCAGGAAATCCTTCTATGTGACACACCTCATCACTAAGGGCTTTTCATCCAGAAAAAAGGAGGTCATTGTCCCGCTGTACTCATCTTTCATTAGACCCATTATAGAATACAACACCTCATTTGATATGTACCTCTCAAGACATCTGCAACAACTGGAAAGGCTGCAGAAATACCTCACTAAAAGAATCACTGGCCTAAAGCAGATACCCTATGCTGACCATCTAAAATAACTCCAGCTGTACTCTGTCGCATATCATCTACTCAGAGGTGATCTCTGCTTAACATACAAGGCGATGTCAAACCCAGAGCTGTTGGACATGTGACACTTAAAAAAAATCCCAAATCCCTCAGAGCCACACGTGCCAGGGATCTAAACCTTGTCATCACAATGAACAAAAGATGCTGGATGGATAGGTTCCTGACCTAGAGACTCCCCATACTCTGGAATAGACTGCCCATGCATGTTAAGCAGAGTGCCTCTTTGGCCCTCTTCAAAAGGAACCTTGACGATTGGATGGGAGATAGGAAATTCATCCCGGGGATCACGTCAGTCGCCCTGCTAGACAGTGGTCCAGGGAAATAAATATTGTGGGAAGAAATAGCCAGAGAATTGTTATGGCTAGGCTTGTATAGGCCCTAGGACCGATAGTCTAGTACCAACCTATGAACCTATGAACCTATTAAAGCAAACTAACCAATGGGAAAGCCCAAGATTAAGCCTTATCCCAGCAATCCCCAACTCAGATGGGTCCTGAGCCACAAACTTCTGCAACAAAGGGTGCAGGGAAGTTCTCTTAATGTAAGATGACTGGTGTTAGTGCTCCAGTCAAACCAAACAGTCTAGATTCAGCAAGTCTGAATCTAGCCTATGCTAAGAAATGCATAGTTACTAGAAATTTAAAGTGCGGAATAAAACAGTCACAGCAGTAAAACCGCAAAAATGAAGCGGCAAATAAGCAAAATACAGTTAAAAAATTAATGTCCCAAGTAGGATCCACTGGTTTTCTTGAAGGTCTCATATGCAAAACCCCTTTCAAAAACATGCCTTGAAGGAAGGGGATCCATGTACAGACATGATGAAATGGCAAACAAATTAACCTTGATTGAGGAGTAAGACAGGCGATAGGAAAGCAACTCACACAAATATTGCAAAATAAGAGAAACACTATTCTGAATGGGTCCTTGGTATGTTTTTGGTACCATCTAGAAAACATTTTCCATTTGCTAATATATGATTTTCTAGTAGAAGGCTTCCTTGCTGCCATTAGTACCGCCTACACATCCCCAGTAAACAGGCACCTAAAAGGTATTAAAACCCTATCATCCAGGCAGTCATTTAAAGTTCTTTAGGAGTTGGGATGTATAATATGTCACACTTCTTTTTTATTAAACAGGAAATGTCTTTATTAAATTATCACTTATAACATAGGCAATCATACATTTATAAAAATGAAAACAAACCATATTGACATATTTTCAGTTGCAAAAATTATACGCCACTTATAATCTATCAAGTCATTGTCAAAAATTAAAAAGCTCATTATATTCCTGCCTTCTCTTAAACCTCATTCCTGCTCCAAAACGTGATTCTGTATGTATTCTTCCCACAATTCCAATTTTTTAAGGAGACCTCCCCACAAAAGTCATTTTTCTTTCCAAAAAGTGTTTTCCTACCCAAAAATATAATTTAATAATTATGTTTGTCTTTCTTTCCTGCATCTGTCTCATCACAACAGTGGAGTTTTACAGTGTTGAGTTGCCAGCCCGGCACCCAACCTTCCACAGAAGGCACACACACACATGCGAGTGCATGCACTTACGCCTAGGGCCAATTTAGAGTGTCCAATCCACCGACAGCATGTCTTTAGGATGTGGGAGGCAATCGGAGTACCTGGAGGAAACCCACACGACCACAGGGAGGATATACAGACTCCACACAGAAGGCAGCCCAGCTGAGAATCGAACCAGAGAACCTCTTGCTGTGAGGCAACAACACTAACCGCTGCACCACCGTGGCTGCCCAGAGATTCACATAAAACTAAAAAATTAAAAATGTTTTAAACAGTCAAAGCACATTTAGAAAAATACTTAAGATATTCTGATCTTCTCCTAGTGCCAGCTGAAATGTTATTGTAATCTACCTGACACTACCTTCTTATAAACAATTTAACAGCTGCAGAACCCTCGCAAGCATAATAAATGGTTATCAGCTCAATGCCTATAGTCAGCAAGCTCTTTTCAGTCCATATTGTCCAAAAAGTGTACTGTAAGACCTAAGCAAAATCTTCACAACTAATTGAGTAGTATAGTTGAACAGAATTTAAGACAGTCCTAGCCTGAATTTCCAGAAGTGTTTTCTGGAACTGTAGAACTAGTAGTACTTTTCAGGCAAACTCCTCTTCAATGAGTCACTTTTTTTTTTCTAACCAAGATTTTAAATTTCAGCATTTGGTTTGTAAATTCACAAAACCTTGGTGGATGGGAGGATGCCTCAGTTCCTATAATAAGTAGTACTGTCATAGCCTATGACAGAAAGTATCAAAAAACTCTGCTTGGGTACTTAACTGTTTCAATTGCTAATTTTTTGTTTACAAAATGTATGGGCCAGATTCCAAAAGAGTTGCTCTCGGTTAGGGTTGCCAGATTTCTTTGTGGCTAAAACCGGACTAAGGTCATGCCCCTAGCATCACCCATAACTCCACCCATTCCCACACACTCTCCCATCAATGCCATGCCCATTTTGTGATGTCACAGTGACATCAGCTGATGGGAACGCCCTCTTTTTTCTGTTCCGAATGCCTGCTTTCAGCCGATTTACTATGCTTTTCTGTAAAAAAAGCATAGCAAATCAGCCAATTGTAACAAACACTGATAGTCTGTTTCTTTTTGTGAAACAGAAAAATGGAGTTTGTACAGTGTTTTCCCAATTTCCTTACTACCAGTCATCTTAGCATGCTCAGTTTTTTCTCTGAGCAAGTTAGCAGCACTGTCTGCATTACATTAAAAAACAGCTGTTGGCTAAATAAATTGTTGTCAGAAACAATTTTCCCTTCAATCATCACACCACTCAAGACAACAGAGCATCCATCAAAACCTTTTGACAATAGTCTTATTAGTGTAAAATAAAGCACAATTTTAATTCAGATTAATTTTCTTCTGTCTTTATAATGCAATGCAGGGGGTGGCAAGCTTTGAAATGGTTTAATATAATAAACTTAGAAAGCACATCAGCATCATCCTTGGAGTTCAGCTAGAAAGCCTTTAGAAATACACTCGGAATATCTTTATTTGAAATAAATACAAATGATATTCAAACATCCTCTTTTCTAAATAGTTTCTAACTAATCTCTTTCTTTGACAATATCTTATTTCTTACACTGTTTTAAAGATTCTGAGAGATGGGACAAGGCTGGATTATTATGTAGGTCTGGAAAATGAATGATTAATTAGCAATGGTATGGTGTCTGTGAAAAACATTGTTAGTGCAGGGTTGATAGAAAACATTTATATTGTTATGAACATACCATTAAAGTAAGGGCTGAAGCTTTGCTGCTGTCAACAAACAATTCAGTACATGAAACTTCATGTTAAAAGTCTTTCTAAACTCTGTTATAGAAAGAGATTAAGATTAATAATTTCTAATATTAATGTATTCATTAAAATTCTAATGCAGATCATATTTTTTGTAACTCACATAACCCACATTCAAACACAAAATATTGCCCTATATCTCACTAATTTAAAACTCAGCAAAATAACCATTCAAACTTTGAACTCAATAAAATTTTTTTTCAAAAAACAATTTTTGTATGGATCAAGCTTCCAAGCACACATTACTGGGGGCAAGGCCCTCACCACTGGACCTATACATTGCTAAATCCATGGTCAAACAGGCATAGGGAAAATGGATACGGGAAAAGACCCTACACAATGCCATCACTGCAAGCATGCAACTAGAAATTACACAATTATTTTATATGGAGAACAGTGACTGTGGAGTACAAAAGAGACAAGTTTAAATCAATGAACTGAATGAGCTTTCACTTAGAATTTGTCATCTAGTAGGTTAGTTAACGTACGAACATGTGCAGTTAGTGCAAACTGTACTGTGCCGCCTTCTGTGCAGCACATAGCTCTACTTCCGATATCATTAGATCCTCTACCAGTAATAACACAATCAGTGCCACCAAAATAACTTGTTACTGGCATATACTTCCATTCTACTATTTAGCAAACTGACTGTTATAAAAATTCATTAGCATTTAATTTATTGGAGCTTCTACTGAGTAAGGACAATGCATCATTTAAGGTGCCAGATTCATGTAGCTGAAAGAAAACATCAGGGCCCAGTGCTGGGCCTATTCTGACAAGCTGTTGCTAAACAGTTGTGTTGTCAGCAGAGCACCTTTGATGATGATAAAATGATACCTCAGTCCTATATGTTTTCAATATCATTGACTGTTTGGAAGTTTTCTGCTTAATTGAGCCATTACCAGAGTCTTCTACAGACTACACCACACCAATTTTGTACAGTTGGGGGGGGTATTTTAACATAAGCTGCTGTGTTTAAATGTGCGTTTCACTCTATTCAGGGTGTTTTAAGAATTCCTTAACACTTGTCTCGTTCCACAACAAGTATCTGAATCATGTTAGAAAGGTGTGCTTACACTACTTTTAAACAAGTATGTTTCATTCCAGACTGGGTAGTTTATAATCGTGCAAAGTGCATGCATTAACACTATCTTCAAAGGCTGTTTCAAACAATAGCAAGTGATAGACTACGTGCCCCTACTTACAACATACCACCTATTACCTTTCTTCGGTACATAAAATGTGAAGATGTGAGGAGAAAAAAGTAGTTACACAGTGTGACAATAGTTTCAACAAAGTCTTGTGAGGCTATCCCTATTTCCTACTAGAACTGTATTAATCAATATCACTGCTATACCGTAATGTAATTTAAGTCCATCTACATACTCTTCCTATTTTACTTTACCATACTTCCTATTTACTTGAGATTCTTCTTACATTCCACAAATCTAAAACACGACAAACTTTCAGTTCTTACCGTTTAATACAAAAAGGTGAAAATTTTTTCGATCATTCCTTAATTATTAGCATGTAAGCGTAACGAGCCAAACACATGAATGTCTAAAATAATAAAGTATATAGAGTCCAACCCAAGTACAACACAAACGAATGGGTCAAGCAGCTAGCCTACTACATCACTGCTTTGTGTGGGAATCGGGATACTGAGGGCTATACAGCATGCTGCGTGAGTGACACTGACAATGGTGATACGTAAAATTAGAACTCGTTTTAGAAAGTAAAATGGAACAAAACTAACACAATCATATCACGCTGAATTTGCATTGCGTATGTTTCAGTTTTTTTACTTTTCAGTCCTCCTTGACTACTGACTGCGCAAAAAAAAAAAAAACGGACTTCATTAGTCCGGTTTTGATGATTTTTTTCCACCGGACAATTTCACTGAAAACCGGATAGTCCGGTCAAAAACCGGACAGCTGGCAACCCTACTCTCGGTGTTAAATATGCCATGATTCTAAAAGACTTGTTCTCAGTGTAAGTGACTACAGGGACCACATTACAAAAAGTACAGTTGTGTACACTTACCATAAATGTAGATGTTCGAGTGTATTCACTGTTTGATGCTGACAGTGAAAAATAAGCAGTCACAACAATGTCGTTAACTGATGAGAAAGAAACCTACAGTAAATTATTCCCCTGCAGAGACAGTCTCAGGGATTTTTTGTTTTGATTCTGCCCTTTATTTACATTTTCAGTCTGGCTTTCCACGAATGTCATGAATTTGACTGTGGGGGTTGGGGAAGTGGTGCCTACCGGAAATTTCAGAGGTGTTTTCCAGATTCCATCCCAGATTGCAGTTGTACTCACAACAGCTCTCACTGAGTCATTCATTAGTTTTGCATTTTTTTTTTTTTATCCTCAGGCAAAAGTAGCTTTTTAGAAAATGTATGATCTGACTTGCCACTCCCTTGCAGGAAAACAAACGAGAAATGCAAAGCTAAACCATTAGTAAACATAGTGCTCTGCTAATTTCATTTGCATTTTATTTTGTATTCACTTCTGAATGCTAGATAAGTTCAATAAAATTATCGCATGACTACCACTAGCTCAGTAGAAAGCATCTGAATGACACAAGTTTAAAATAGAAGTAGAAATTGTCTTCAATCTTTTTACATATTTTATTTAGGCTTTTTGCCATAATTCTAAGTAATTGTAATGCATAATAAGTATCTGATTCCTAGTCTGACAACAATTAGTCCTACATGATGCCTTTCAAAGTATGGTTGCCATTCCAAAATACTCCCACAGTATTAATGTCGGAGCAGTGACAGATCTAGTATCCTACCCTGTTTACTGCCTCATACTCTCCAATGCCTTGTCCTTCATGGCAAATCAATACAAGCTACATATACTGCATTTGCACAATTGCACACAGTGTCAGCATAAGGTTACCGCCTCTCCATGTGTGCAAAGTGAGACTTTTTATGCAAATGTAAGATTTTGCAGGACATACCATACCTTCCACTAGTGCAAAGGACTGGACTCTGGTCTACTGACAAAGTAAAAGTTCATTTGTATAGATTTTATTTATTATTTAATTATTTCTATTTGTTTACTGATAAAGTCTGACTGGGTCATAAATAACCCCTTATCAGCAGAGGCTTGAGAGA
This sequence comes from Protopterus annectens, assembly GCF_019279795.1. NCBI lineage: Eukaryota > Metazoa > Chordata > Ceratodontiformes > Protopteridae > Protopterus > Protopterus annectens. Next base: position 1,614,075,824 of record NC_056729.1, on the reverse strand, counting down.
AAAGCTCCATCATTCGATATTTTACATTTGTTGACCGGGATAATCCGACTGGATATATGTCCATTTTCAGCGGAGGCCCAGGGAGAAAAGCTTCAACAGACAAAAATACAAAGATTACACAAAACTAGATACATAGTAAAATGTAAGACAAAGAGTCAAGCATATTTACAATTTGGTTTAGTAATGCCCCCAACAAGGACTCACAAGTTACATGGTCTGTCACATTAAAAACAAAATCATCAGATTGGAACAAACAGTGTTGAGTATTAAATGCTTACAATTCTGTCTAGGTAGGATTTTCATTTTGATTTTAATCAGGGTCTAATTTGTTTATGCTGTTTCCTAAAATAGTTACGTGTTTCAGATAACAAATAATGATTTTATGCAACTATTGAAGGAAACTTGACATTTTTGTCCTAAAATTTTCTGAATGTTTGCCATTTTGATTTTCTTTCACAGACCCAGAGAGGGACCATCCTGTATAAAATGGAACAAGTGATAACCCTATGTTACTGTCATTACTGAAGATACATAGCACACATTGGCAACCTGCTCTATAATATAATATTAATCTATACTGCATTATCACCATTCCTTCATACAACACTGCCTGTAGTTCTGTCTGGATCAAAATTCTCTTTTCACTGCAACACTTTTTATGAAACCATGTGTTGTGGAATGCTCACTCTGTTATAGTGGGGATGTTAATAACAATGGAGCCATCTGTGTTTTGGCTGTATTACTAAGATTATACAATGTCTTCTAAATAGCATGAAACATGACCTATCAGGGTTTTTGGAATTACTATTTAACTGTAGCCTCCAAGCAGGCTTCGTGCCTCATGAATGGAGAAAGGCAACAGTCATCCCTATGCACAAAGGTGGACCATCCAACACTCAGACTTGCAAGCGATGCACTTATATATCCAAATTGGAGGCCACACACTCTCCAGCCAAGACCAGAATTTCTGTTCAAGAGGAGAAGGTCAACACTTGCACCACACCACATGGAACACATAACCCTCCAGAATACACACCAGTACTGCCTTCACATAAAAACACAAACCACACACCCACCTTCATGGAGGCTCTCAATAAAAATCTTCCCAAATAGCAGAGACCTCCAAGGCAGAAATGCACTCAATCACCACAACACAACACTAATCACAAGACACATAACTCTCCTAAACAGTCCGCCACTCAACAAAAGCCCTTAAGTCAAAACAGTGTGCCCAACACATTAGTTATAGGTGACTCGATAGTGAGGCACACTGATGTCCCACTCACTAGGCTGAAGAAGGAGAATGTAACAGTCAGCTACCTGTCAGGTGCCAGGATCCACCACATAATGCACACACTCAGGTCCCTCAACAGCAGGTACAAATATGACTCTGTCATTGTGCATGTGGGTGTGAATGACCTGAGATGTACCTCTCTGGACTACATGAAAAGAGACATGGAGGAGCTCTTGGATTATGTAGCCCAGGCGGGTATGACTCTAGCCCTGAGCAGCATTCTACCATCACCCAGAATGATACCACAGTACAAGCAGAAAATGATTGATTTCAACATTTGGCTAAGTTTCTGGTGTCATTCTAAGGGGATCCAGTATCTGTCTGTCTGTGATAACATGATTGAAAGACCTTGATGCTTTGCCAGATATGGCCTGCATCTGTCACTCCTGAGTTTCCAGATACTGGCCAAGGCTCTAGCCACCCCTATAGCGCATTTTTTAGGTGGTGTTCCAAAGACCAAATTACTACTGTAACAGCTACAGACAAATGCAATCTGAGGGTCATGCTGCTCAACGCTAGAAGTCTAAATTTCAAAATGCATTCGCTCAAAGCACTCCTTAAAATGGAAAACATCGACATTTCTGCTGTAACAGAGACCTGGTTCAAAGTAGCAGAAAGCACCTAAGCACTACCAGGCTATAACTCATTCCACACCTTTTGGCACCAGAACTTGGACCGAAGTTCCAAAGGCAGTGGTGTTTCCATATTCATAAAAGATGCATACACCTCCAGACTGGTAGCCCAACATAATGCATCAGAGATACTTCAGGTGCAAATAACATTGGGTAAGACAGTGATTCAGATTGTAGCCTGCTATAGGTCCCCAACCATGTCCCAAGACTCACACTCCATGTTCCTAAGCACCCTGGGGAATATTAGGGTCCAACCTAACACTCTCATACTGGGCAACTTCAACTACCCCTCCATTAACTGGGAAAACTACTCATGTACCTATATACTTGCCCAATGTTTCCTGCAATTCATTAACTCCAATTCCCTGGACAGTCATCCCCACTAGAGGAAGCAACATCCTTGACCTGGTCATTACTAACATGGGCGACCGTTGCTGTACAACAATAGTCAACTCCTCCCTGTTTATATCCGACCACAAACTAATCACCTTGGAACCCCCCCCCCCCCCGCAAAGGTAACCACCATGAAAAACTTCTCCAAAGCTAACTTTTGCCTCCTAAAAACAGAGGTGGCTAACTTCACGGCACCCATGCAAATGGAGAATAGTTGCATGACCACCGAATCATACACCAATGCACTGTACTTACAAGAACACAAATGCATGGATCTCGTCATACCCAATAGAACCATGACGCTCTCCTCCAAAACAAGGAAGCCAATCTGGTGGTCCTCTGCCATAAACAAACTCTACAACAAAAGGAGGAAACTGATGTGGAATAAGGTGAAGTCATAAGACTGGAAAAATTCCCTTATCAGCCTCAACAAAAAGTTATCTCTCATCAAATCCTCTAAAGCTAGCTATGAAAACAGAATTGCAGCAAATAGTAAAGACAACCACAAGGCATTCTACAGTTATGTAAAGAATCTCCACGGCAATATCCAGATTTGCTCTGAGCTACTGCACCTCCTATAGCAAGCCAACAGTTATTGCCAATATACTGGCCGATAGATTCAGTGCCAGCTTTACTCCTCCTCCCCCAAAGGACCAATCACAATACCAGTAGATTGCCAGTCACCCAGTATTACTGTTGCACAGATTAAAACAGCACTGTGCAAGACCAAGAATACAACTTCTATGGGACCTGTCAATATCCCTGGCTGTGTTCTACATGAAATACAGAGTGAACTGGCACCTCACCTGTGTGCCCTGTTCAATCACAGCCTCACTTCAGGCTTTGTCCCTATTGAATGGTGCACTGCTACAGTCATCCCTCTCCTCAAAGGAGGAGCAACTAAAGAAAGTGGGAACTATCGCCCCATTAGCCTGATGAGTCTGATATGCAAAGCTATAGAACGCATCATCATGGACCTAATAAACAAGAATATAGGGAATCTCCAAACTATGGATCCCACACAGTTTGGTTTTGTGAAGGGTAAATCATGCCTGCTCAACCTGGTTGACTTCTTTGAGTCATTCACCAGAGCTGTGGATGAAGGCAAGGTGGTTCATACAGCCTACCTTGATCTGGCCAAGGCCTTTGATACCATTTCCCACTCAGGAATCATAGAAAGACACACTAAGCTCGACATCAACCCCTATATCACTAGATGGGTTGCAACCTGGCTCACAGATAGAACCCACAGTGCAAAAGTAGCTGACTCCAAGTCAGACTGCTGACCAGTCACGAGTGAAGTCCCACAGGGTTCGGTCCTGAGTCCTCTCCTGTTTGGTATCTACTTCTCTGAAGTCCAGGCCAACAAGAAGGGACTCTGGCTGACAAAGTTTGCAGACGATTGCAAGTTGGGACCTATTAATAAATCCCCAAGTGATGTTGACATCCTACAGAAAGGCCTCGCTGAGACCAACGACTGGTGTCAGAACCATGGCCTTAAGCTCAATGCCAAAAAATGTGTTGTCATCCCCTTTGGGAAAAACCCAGTCCCCATAAATTACCACATTGATGGTAGCCCACTGAACACAGAAGGCATTACAAAAGATCTGGGAACACAGGTTATCAGCAACATGTCTTTTGGCCACCACATTGCCACTCTGGTCAGAAAGTCCTTCTATGTGGCCCATCTCATTACTAAGGGTTTTGCATCCAGGCAGAAAGAGATCATTGTCTCCCTCTACTCTTCCCTCATTAGGCCAATCATCATGTACGATGCCCCATTTGGCATGTACCTCACTAGACACCTGCAACAACTGGAGAGGCAGTAAAAGTCCCTCACAAAGACAATCCTAAGCCTTAAACACTTGTCCTATATGGACAGACTCAAAAACCTCCAACTATTATCTGTCTCATATTGCCTACTTAGAGACAATTTCTGCTTGACTTACAAAGCCATGTCTAACCCAGCTCTGTTAAAAAAGCTACATCTAAAGAAATCCTAATTCCCCCCGCACCACATGCTCCAGAGACCTCAAACTCATTACCACAATCAACAGAACATGTTGGAGGGACAGGTTCATAACCCAGAGACTGCCCATGCTATGGAATAGACTTCTCATACATGTCAAACAGAGTACCTCCTTGGCCTTCTTCAAGAAAAATCTCGATGAGTGGATGGGAAATAGAAAATTCACCCCGGAGATCACTCCAGTGGCTCTACTCAATAGAGGCACTGGGAACTAAGATTGGGTGGTGCGATGCCAGGGTAATCCTATGGACTAGGCTTGTAAAGGCTCCAGGGCCATTAGCCTAGTACACACCTATGAACCTATGAACAAACTCAAGAGGATAGGTATAAACCCGGATATCACCCAGTGGTTAGCCAACTGGCTCACAGATAGGCCCCAGGAAGTTAGAATTGGGGAGTCCATCTCTACAAAGAGGCCATTCACAAGTGGAGTCCCTCAAGGATAAGTCCTTGGACAGCTCCTTTTTGGCATTTACTTCTCAGAAGTCAAGGCCAATGTCAGTGATCTCTGGCTGACTAAATTTGCAGATGATTGCAAATTAGAAGTTGTCATTGAATTTCACACTGACATAAATGTTCTCCAGGAGGGGCTGACACAGACAAACAACTGGTGTCAGAGCCATGGACTAAAACTAAATGCCAAGAACTGGATAATAGTATCCTTTGGGAAGTCATCCATCCCTGATAACTATCATATTGACAATGCACCCCTTAGAGCTGACCCAGTAGTCAGGGACTTAGGGCCACACACAGATAGTAATCTAGCCTTTGACTGTCATGTGTCTACAGTAAGGAGGAAATACTTTTATGTTGTGCAACTTATAAACAAAGGTATAGCATCTCTTAGGCATCACTATAGATGATTTACTTAAATTTGATCTCCACATCAACAATTGTATCATAAAGTCTCATCAGAAACTAGGCCTTCTATACAGAAACAAAAAGTTTCTCACTTCTACCAAGTCTACTATATGGGTCACAAATTCTAACAAATCTTAACTCCACACTTCTAGCTAAGATAGACTCAACCTACAACAAGATAGCTGGATTCTCGGCACACCATACTTACAACACCCATCACTGTCTCTCTCTTAAATACTTAAACTGGCTTGAACTTCCTCAATGGCTTCTTCTATCTCAGCTTCAGATCATACACTCAATGCTTTACCAACCTTGCAACTGTCCAAATATAACTTCTCTTATGTCCTACTACTCTCCTACTAGATCTTTCCATAGCTCTGACCAAGACCTCCTACTTATCTATAAACCTAAGACAAATATTGGGTGCAACCTCTATAGCTATAATCCTACCATTTCTTGGAACCATCTCCCGCTTCATATCAGGTCACTAAAACAACCTAAGCAATTCAAAGTTGCCGCTAAAGAACACCTAAAAACCCTATGGTCCTGCCACTGTACTGACCCTACTTAAGCCTCTTATCTACCCTAATTTATCCTCCTTTTCCCCTACTACCTTTTATTCATCTCCTACTATCAGTACCACTTACTCCATTACCTCAGTACTGGACACTTCTAGCCTCAAACTTCCTATGCCTTAGTCCAGCATTCATTCTAACTATCCCTTGTATATTCTGTCATTTCCCTCCTATATAAATCTATTCATAATATCATGTTAAATTCTAATTATTTCTTTTTTTCTTGAATGTAAAAATGTCTTTTTCATTACCACCTATAGAATCATAATGTGCTAATAATATTTTTTTTCTTACTTGATTGTAAATTAATACTGCTTATGTTATTGTATTTTGTACTGGAGCTTTTCTCCCCAGGCATCTGCTGAAAAAGGGCTCTTCAGCACAGTCGGACAATCCCGGTCAACAAATATAAAATAAATAAATGTACTCAATAACATATGGAATCTAAATAAGGATCTTAACAGCTATAACCCTAAACATCATAAAGAATGGATAGACCTCCATGTATTTGTATCTCAAAAGATTGTGCATGTCAATGAACCATTTAGCCAGATTATCGGTAATAATTCTTAACAAAGCATAGGACTGTGCAAGCTTACTATTATTCATACTGGTTTTGGTCACTGTGTGAAAAGTTCAATACATTCAGTTCTTGTGTGGGGGCATTGTTTACTAGTATAAACATAACTAAATCAATAAATTAAGTATAGGCTATTTCTCAAAGAAGGAATACATCAGTTGCACAGTAGCAAACCCCACCTTTGCACTGCCCACCTCAGGCATACCTTACAAGACTGACAGTACAACTCTCTGACTGCCAACATCATCAAGAGCACAGTCCAATATAAATTAAATACTAGCATGTTAAAATAGAGAGCTTTACTGTGAACTAAGTGGGGGAAGTTAAAGGGCTAGTAGGCTCCCTTACAGGCACATGATTACATAAAAAACATCTCTGGTTCCAGGTTCCTCTGTATCATGCAAAGCAACTGACCAAGAAACTTTGAGATTCCAAGTATTCTCTTCATGGACCACTATGACAATGCTACCATAATAGGCTAACTGGGGACTGTTGAACAGTAGTTAGTTTAGATTAATTTGCTAGGAACCTGAATTTGTCCAACTGCAGAGCATGTGTGCAGAGATCCTCATCAGGAAGCCACTTATAAACACTCACATTCTTGATCATTAAACTCAAAGCAAGACAGGACTAACCTGAAAGTGCACAAAGTACAGACACACACACACACACACACACACACACACACACACACACACACACACACACACACACACACACACACACACAAAACAAGCACTCAGCTAATTCCCACCTATCACAAAACAAACTGCTCCCCATAATGTGTTTTAGTTTAAATGAATAGACCTGGGGCCAGAGTTAGCAATACCTACATTAAAGGGTAGTGTAAGTGTACACAATCTGTATTCAAGAACATCCCTACCACATTTTTTCTGCTTTCTAGTCACTCATAAAGATGGGTAACCTTTATGAATTACCCTCACTATTTAAAGTTGCAAGAAAATCAGTAGGGAAACTAAAATTAGGATGAAGAAGGTGTGAGTTATGCTTATGTTGCGTGTTCACTCAGAATAGTGTACTCTTAGTGTATACTTAGTGTAAGCATTAATTAATCCCAGAGCTGAAAATAAATTGTGGAAAATTCCATCCAAGAGTAAATTACCACCTACCTACATCAAAGTTAAAATAGGAAATGTGCAAAATAAACAAATAAAGAAAACTAATACTACAAAGTATTACATTAAAGGAAAACGCCACCCTAAAAGTAACAAGATTATATTTTTTTCACTCTCTCTCTTTGTTTCCTGACCTATTTTAACATCTCAAAATCACTCTAAGTGCTTTATTTGTAATTTTAGCCCATTTTCTACAATATAGCTGCCAATGGGGCTTGATGTATCAACATGGTCTTGTTCTTCCTCAACTCTTTCTCTTTCCCATAATGTTTTGTATGACTCATCCCAGACATTAGAAAGTAACTGTGAATTCCCATGCCATTGACATATAATGGGGTTTGTTTGAGTCACTGTCATCTTCTATACCGTATGTAAAAGGACTGTCTCTTATCACCTAATTTATGTTTGGCTCAGAGCTTGTTTTACACTATACTTAGAAGTTATCCAGCTACAGCCAGAAAAGTAGCTAAATTGCAGGCCTTTGTTTGGGGTTTTCTTTTGTAGTCCCAGAGGAGTTGACAGTCCTCTCCCCTCATACTACTGCATAGGTGTTAAAACTGTCACTGCATTGAGAGACCCTTGCAGAATCAAATGCAATTGACAACTCATAATGAAAAGGATGGGACTTCCAATATAAATATCTTCCCCTCTGCCTGCAGTTATACAATAAAAGAATAAGTACGCTGTGCTAAAGTCCAAATATACTCAGAACAATAATGAATCCAAAATAAAAGTAGCAGGACACTGCTGGAGTAAAAGCACTATAAGATTCTTTATTCATACAGTTGGAAGATCTTTTTATTTATTTAAATAGTTTCATTATTTTTTCTGGGTGCAAGTAGCAGAAACTGCTTGATTATTTTGGTTTGTTTTATTACTAGTAATAATTGATTTACCCCTTACTATATCTACAACACAATATTACTGTTGAGTGCCTTTATAAGGCCAAACTTCTTCTTTACATTTATGCACTTGTGTCTATGTTAGTTGTCCCAGATACCTTGTACTTTTACCCCCATAGCAAAGTGCAAGGTAACTGTGGTGACTGACTGTTTGGGGACAAGAAAGGAGAAGGAGAGACTTAGATTCAGTTACTTGATGTCTCAAACAAGTGATTTCTCTTCTTGCACATCCCAAAACAAATCTGAAAAGATAATGGGCATTGGTGCTGGGACCAAAGAGACTTCAGATACCACTGTATCTTTCTCATGTGGAGTCTTGCCAGAGGTATCCTGTGAATCATAAATGCCATAAGACACAGACTCTTGAGGTATTCCCTACCTTGCCCATTAAGGGGACCCCAACAGTCACAGAAGAAATTGCTAACCTCCAGTCCATTGTGGCTGTGTGTGTAACACCAGAGAGATCAGGGGAAAACCCTGGAATAGATTTAAATGTAGATATATTTTTTCCTGTAGAAGAAATGCTCTTTGTACTGAGGTTCTCTTGGAATCTCACCTGCATATCAGATCTCTCTCTCTCACCAAAGAGAGATTCCTGACACTTTGAAAAAGAGTGTGCATAGATAAGCAAGACATCTAACTATGGAAAAATGTGGACACCGTGTAGCCTGCAATGTGCTAGAACTGGAGCTACACACTTTGTGAACATTCTTGGGGCAGATAGTCCAAAAGAGTAAGGCAGAGAATGGATAATGTGCTCCAGCTACATAAAACCTTAAGAAACATCTGAAGCCTTAATGGTTTGAATGTCAAGATAGACATATTTTAAATATAAGGTTACTAAAAATCTGAAATGGAAAAGAAGGGGTAGGAGATTGTGTTGTGAAAGGATCTTGAACATGGGTACTATCACAAACTGGTTTAAGAAAAAGATCCATAACTGATCTCCAGTCATTTTCCTTTTCTGGCATCAGAAGCATTCTTAAATGAATTACCCCCTCCCAATAAAGCATGTGCTGTAGGACAGAAGTGAACAGAGGTATTTGGTCTGGAGATGTGGAATAATTCCCTGCAAGGGAGAAATCTCTTCCCACTGAGTCATTAGGTTCATAGTTTTATAGGTGTGTACTAGGCTAATGGCTCTGGGGCCTTTACAAGCCTAGCCATAGGATTACCCTGTCATCGTGTCACCCAACCTTAGTTCCCAGTACCTCTGTTGAGTAGACCCACTGGAGTTATCCCCAGAGTGAATTTTCTATTTCCCATCCACTCATCAAGATTTCTCTTGAAGAGGGTTAGCAAGGTGCTCTGAGTGACATATATGGGAAGTCGATTCCATAACATTGGCAGTCTCTGGGTTATGAACCTGTCCCTCCAGTACGTTCTGTTGATTGTGGTAATGAGATTGAGGTCTCTGGCTCATGTGGTGCAGAGGGATTGGAATTTCTTTAGAGGTAGCATTTCTAACAGAGCTGGGTTTTGTAAGTCAAGCAGAGATCGTTTCTAAGAAGACAATATGAGACAGAGAATAGTTGGAGTTTTTTGAGTCTGTCCATATAGGACAAGTGTTTAAGGCCTAGGATTCTCTTTGTGAGGTACTTTTGCAGCCTCTCCAGTTGTTGCAGGTGTCTAGTCAGGTACATGCCAAATGGGGAATTGTACTTGATGATTGGCCTAATGAGGGAAGAGTAGAGGGAGACAGTGATCTCTTTCTTCCTGGATGCAAAACCCTTAGTAATGAGATGTGCCACATAGAAGGACTTTCTGACCACAGTGGCACAGTGGCAATATGGTGCTCAAAAGAGAGGTTTCTTTCAACCTGTGTTCCCAGATCTCTTATAATGCCTTCTATGTTCAGTCAACTACCATCAATGTGGTAATTCATGGGAACCGGCTTTTTCCAAAGGGTATAACAACACTTTTTTTGGCATTGAGCTTAAGGCCCTGGTTCTGACACTAATCGTTGGTCTCAGTGAGGCCATTCTGTAGGATGTCAACATCACTTGGGACTTTAATAATAGCTCCCAACTTGCATTTGTCTGCGAACTTTGTCAGCCAGAGTCCCTTCATGTTGGCCTGGACTTCAGAGAAATAGATACCAAACAGGAGAGGACCCAGGACCAAACCATGTGGGACTCCACTCATGACTAGTCGGCAGTCTGACTTGGAGTCAGCTAATTTCACACTGTGGGTTCTATCTGTGAGCCAGTTTGCAACCCACCTAGTGATATAGGGGTGATGCCTAGCTTAGTGAGTTTTTCCATGATTCCTGAGTGGTGAATGGTATCAAAGGCCTTGGCCATATCAAGGTAGGCTGTATGAACCACCTTGCCTTCATCCACAGCTCTGGTGACTGACTCAAAGAAGTTGACCAAGTTGAGCAGGCATGATCTACCCTTCACAAAACCAAACTGTGTGGGATCCAGAGTTTGGAGATTCCCTATATCCTTGTTTATTAGGTCCATGATGATGTGTTCCATAGCTTTGCATATCAGACTCATCAGGCTAATGGGCAGATAATTCCCAGGGTCTGTAGTCACTCCTCCTTTGTGGAAAGGGATGACTGTTGCAGTGCACCATTCGGTAGGGACAAAGCCTGAGGTGAGGCTGTGATTGAACAGGGCACACAGACGAGGTATCACTTCACCCTGTAGGTCATGTAGAACACAGCCAGAGATATTGTCAGGTCCCATAGAAGTTGTATTCTTGGTCTTGCACAGTGCTGTTTTAATCTGTGCAGCAGTAATAATGAGTGCCTGGCAATCTACTGGTATTGTGATTGGTCCTTTGGGGGGAGAGAGGGGTAAAGTTGGCACTGAATCTGTCGGTCAGTATATTGGCAATATCTGTTGGCTCGGTATAGAAGGTACCATTGTGCAGTAGCTCAGAGCAAATCTGGGTATTGCCGTGGAGATTCTTTACATAACTATAGAAGGTCTTGTGGTTGTTTTTACTGTCTGCTGCAATTCTGTTTTCATAGCTAGCTTTAGAAGATTTGATGAGGGATCTCAATTTTATGTTGAGACTGATAAGGGAGTTTTTCCAGTCTTGAGACTTCACCTTATTCCACATCAGTTTCCTCCTTCTGTTGTAGAGTTTGTTTATGGCAGGGGACCACCAGATTGGCTTCCTTTTTTTTGGAGGAGAGCATCTTGGTTCTGTTGGGTATGGTGAGAACCCATTTGTCTGAAACAACCTGTTGTCGAAGAGAGAAAAATGGATAATCTGCCTTTCTTGAAGGGATAAGAGACTGCCGGGGTGGGAAGTGGGACAAGGCCCCTTACATACTTAGTCTGACGTTTTTGACTGTCCTTTCTTCAAGGGGGTTCCTGCTTCCTTTTAGGGCACCTCCTCACCATCACCATTGTTTTTTAATGTCTGCTTACCAGCATATTGCTGAGACTGTTTTGTTTTGTTTATTGCTGCAGTTGGACAAGAGAGCAAAGCAACCTTTTGAAAATGTAGAGAGGGAGGGATAAAAAATTCTAAGAGATTCTCTGTATATCAGTTTAACCCTGTCATCACATATTTTGATAATCTGTGCAGCAGTGGTACCAAAATCACTATCCAACTGTGACTTTAAAAGCTCATTTTTACATCCTCTATGTTGATTGCATTCATAGGGTTGACTGAGCTGATTGTGAGACAGTCAAAGTTTAAGTCATCTAGAATTAGTTTCTGTTGTGCGAAATGTGATGAAAAACAGCTGAAGAAGTCTTTTGCTGTTGTCATGTTGTTTCCTGGGGGAATGTATATACATATTATATTGATTTTTCTTGCTATTTTATATTGAGAGATTAGTATTTCTTCATTGTTGAAACAAAGAGGAATAAGAGATGAAATGGAGAGTTGCAGATTCTTTTTGAAGACATGTGAACTTCAGCAGCTCTTTTTTGTTTTCTATCTTTTCTAATGATATTATAACCTAGGGGTGAGATTTCATCATCTTTTATGCATTACTTTAGCCATGTCTCTGTGATAAGTACTATATCAGGTGCAGAATGAAATAATCAAGCATGAAGTTTGGAGATCTTATTACAGATGCTTGTAATGTTTAGGTGAAACATTCACAGCATGGATGTTTGGGTGGAAAGGGTGGTAGGACTGGCTGTGGTAGGTGCATTATTTCTTTTCTTAAGAGGGCCAGGATTAGGATTGACATCACCACTTAGTTATATGCTTAGCTAGCTGTGGAGATGGTTGGGCAGCCATGTGATGCTCAGTATATTTTTTAGAATTTTCTTTGGTCCTGCTGGTATTTAAGAGGAGCAGCTTTAATCTGTGCAAAAATATAGGAGCAAAGGTATTAGATAAGAGGTTATGTTGAAGTAGTTTGGATCAGTATTTTAAGAAGGCAGTCAGAGTGAGGTAATGGGGTCTTATGAGGGATGAGTCTAGTTAGCAATGATAAGATGTAAGATGGGTTGAGAGAATTAATGAGTAGGAGTATGGGTGGTAACATGTTGAGTGAGAGTGCTTGGCCTTGGGGAGTGTTGGTAAACTTACCTCTCCACCTCTTAGTAGAATCAATTTGTACAAAGCTATAAATAATGGGGAGGGGGAGGGCAAAAGTCCAAAATCTGGACAATTTTCTTAAATATTACACTAATAAACTTAGAAAGTTGACAAAATAACAGGATTTACATTAGCAGACATTTTCTGAAGGTTATGAGGTGTGAAACTCACATTTGTCATGGTATTCTATGTTTATTCCTCAATGATTTGCCAGAAAAAAAGCAACATTTTAAGAACAACAGACCAAAAATATGAGGTAGAGATTTGAATAGTTGAGATGTATGTTTGTGGGTTAATGAAAGCAGGAAGCGGAGTGGGGGAGGCTGTTTCTGTTATGAAGTGAAAAGGTAGTATAGAGAGACAAGCAGGTGGAAGATGTTATAGTAGATGTGCAGGATAACAGAGGAAGAGGGTGGGGTTAAGTGAGTAAGGTGGTGGGGATTATGAGACAATATATTTGGTTATGACTTGTAGTTTGGTAGGGGCTATTGGAGTTTAAAATTAAATTATGTGGGAATGGGTGGGAATTGGTGGTAGGGTAGGGGAGTGGAGTGAGCCCAAGCTGTAGTGAGGGTGAACAGAGCTGGCAGAAACCCAAATCACAGTTGAGAAGCTACAAAAACAATCAGCAATTATATTCAAAATAAGTACTGTTGGTTGCTATTGCACTAATAGTTTTAGAAGATTGTTTGGAAAACCTACACTAGAAAAAACACACTGAAGATAGGCTTTAAATCTTAACTTGTTTAATTGCTTGTTGTCCAACTTGGTGCTGTGCCTAATTATTGTTGCTATGCAGTGGGAAAGTCTTGTATAGGAAAATAAACTAGACAATAGAACATAGAGAGTGCAGGAAGTAAAATGTACTAAAAAATAGCAGTAAAGTTTTGCAAATATCACAGCAATTTGACTAATTTCACCATAACATCATATACTCAGCTGAGAATAAAACTAGTACCAGATTAAAAGATCAGTAATGTTTTCCATTGAGATATTACTCATTTCAAATTAGGCTCCAAGATGAATGCAGAAAGCAACTTTTGATATATTCAGGTTGAAATCCTGGTTATCAACTTAAGTCTTCAATACAGAGTCATACAGTAGAACATAAAGTAAGCTGCCAATAGCATTATCAATTACTATGTAATGTATCAGTGACAGCAATATAGCCCTTGAGAGCTATGATAATTTCTGCAGTAGACTATGCTCACACAGTTATGAGAGTGGTTCATAAAACATACTAGTACACAATGATTATGACCAGCAACAAATGTTTGTACACTAACTGCACATAGTCACAGTAGCTATGAACTCTGGCTGATGATATCACACATCAGCATGTAAGATATAAGCAGCAGAACATAATGACTTGGGCTAAGGCAAGAAATGTAAACTGTGAGCTGGTCAGAAAAGCAAGTTAGTGGTGCCCAAGTGTACTGCAGTAATAAGGAGTCTTGTACTGCAACAGAGATTATGAGCCATGTGATAACAACACAACAATCAAATAATGTAATATATTTTGTAATATATCATTACATTGCTATGTAAAATGTGCCTCACTCTGAGAAAAGAGAAGTTTGTGATGCTAGAAGGAAAGCACTGAAGAGAGGCTTTAAACTTTCAGTTATTTAGTTGTTTGTTGTCTGACTTGGTGCTCAGGCCAAGTGCTGTGCAGTAGGAGGGTCTTATATAGGAAAATAAAACTAAAAAAAAAAACACACTGAAGAGAAGCTTTAGGTCATCACTTATTTAATTGCTTGTTATCTGTCTTGGTGTTTGGCCCAAATTATAATTGCTATGCAGTAGGATGGTTTTATATAAGAAAATAAACATGTAAAGTCTGCCTCAGTTTGGAAAGACAGAAGGTTGCAACTTTTTGCCATACCGTGGGGAGAGAAGAGTCATTTATAATTCATCAGAATAAAGGTTGTTCTGCAAGAATGTGTTTGAGTACATAAAAACAATCAAGTGATCACATCATATGATACAAACATGTAAAAAATGAATGGTGAATATTTTTTTAATTGCTTTTAAATGTTAACTAGGTGCCATTTAATGAATGCAGTTTCCACAAATTTCATAAAATAAGAAAAATGTTATAAGTGCATTTATTAAATTGTGTATAGTTAATTTTTAAAAACAAATTAAAAAGTTAATTGTTCATTATTTAGGTCCTTGTATTACATGATGTGATAACCTCACTGGTTCTTTTGTATGAAACAACAAATAATGCATAAGAACCTAAATTCAACACAAACTATAATAATCATTCCAACTGCTTGGATTCATATTTCTGTATTGACCATAAAGTGTAAATTAAAGTTTGGGTGCCCTACTCCTAAGGTGCTGTCGTTCAGAGGAGATATTACATCAAGGTCACATCTGTCTCCTTTGTTGGTATATCAGACAGATAAAAAAGACTGTATGGCATTTTATAAAAGTATAACAGGTGATTTATTTAAATTATGCTTTAAAATAAAGCAGTACAAATAATAAAGTATCCACATGGCAAATTTACAAAATATAATGTAAATACATATTATTTTGTTTTGACTAAAACAGTATCTGTCTTCCTAAACATTTCTAAGAAAAACAATCTTATTTTGTATGATACTATTATTGTCTTAAAACTTGTTATTGATGTAAAACCAGTTGGTTTACAAAAAATCATTTATTACTCTCCCTCTTATTCCATGTCTTAACTGTATGTTACCCTCCAACATCTGTCTGCCCAAAGCTTCAAAAATGGATATAATGTCTTCATCTTTACATGTTTTTGACTGAAACAGCAGTTGTCTTCCTAAAATTTTCTAAGAACACCAATCTTATTTTGTATCATACTATTATCTTTAAACTTGTTATTGATATAAAACCAGTTGATTTACTTAAATCATAGAATCCAAATAATAAAGCTGAGAGGTAACCAAGGCACTCATAAAAATCCAGCATGAAATGTGCGATAAATAAGAAATTGACCACGGTATAGAAATAAGATAAAATCCTGTTATTACTAAAATAACTGGTAAGCGCTTTCACTGTAGCCTCATCAGGCCGTTAAAATTTAAAGTCATACTTCACCCAATTTATAAACTTCATTTGATGACTCAAACAGAGTAATTAGCCCATTTAAAGGAACATCACTAAGTACATATTGTAACATAAAACATTGCCTATCACAATAAATTCTGTTTAATTTATAGCGCTTACTTTTTACATATGTATGCTACATAATGTAATACTATATAGCATATACATTAAATATTAAATAATCTTTATACTAGTTTTATAAGAAATCTAGTGAAATTATTTCACACATCATTATTAAACATACCCATTGTTGTAGTGCATAATATGACACTAAAACCATAACGGATCTTTACACTAAAAAGCTAACATATAGCGCAAATACTCCTATCATAATCCAATATTAATCACACAAAATATAAACATTTTTCATAACTTTAAAATCAATCAACTCTCATCAACTGGAACGAATAAGCATAAATAACGCATCAAATAAATATTCGACATTAAAACAGCTTGCTGTATAATACACATGCAGACACACCTTCCCCAGACTGTCAGCAATCATCAAGCGACTCATGTACTAGCTCTTCACATTATACAATGATGAAGTAGCACTTACAAATGTAAGCACTATAATAAGTAGTGAAAGCTAACAAATGTTCAGCTCTCAAAATATAACTGTCCACAACCCCTCTGTCCAACTACCAGACCTCCACGTGAATGATATAACAAATACATCAATAGGAGGTACACGTAATACATCTCAACGCTCTTAAGATGATATGCAGTGACATCCACATAAGCACCATGCCATTGCAAATAACATTATTCAAATTACTATTTAACTACCCCACTAATGAATATAATGCTACCAGCAAAAGAGCCGGCGCCACCCATAATACATCCAGTCATACAAGACTCAAACCAATACCAAAAACATCAGCAAAGTATATACCATGGACTAGCCACCTCCAATAAGCCACTTGATGGGGTGTTAATTATATAGATACATAAAATTGATCCACTACACCCAATCACTCATGAAATAAGGGGGGTCACATTGTAAACTATCACATAAAAATATCGCTTAGACATCTTTTTTAAATTTAATAAATGAAAGTAAAGACATTGAATGTTCTCATTTAACTTTTAACCATCTAGCTCTAAGTATTGGTTTTAGGGAGGCCCTCTCGTTAAGACCTTTACCTTTATCAGCCCGTAATCTCATAATCCAATCAATTTCTCTACACTCGGTAATATTACGAATGTTCCCTTTTCTAACTGAGGGAATAATATGGTCTATGGCCATAAATTTAAAGTTATTATTATTTCCCTAGCTACATGTTTTGCTAGGGCATTAGTATTATACCCAATCCTTATGGCATAAAGGTGCTCCCTAATCCTAATGCGAAGCATCCTGTTGGTTTTGCCAACATAGAATGCTTCGCATTCTTGGCAAATTGCCAAATATACTATTTCTGTATTACATGAGGCTGTTATATGAAAATAGAAAGTATGTCCTGTTTCTGAGTGAACAAAAAAATTATCTGTAGAGATATATTCACAGTATCCACACCGCCCGCATGGGCGTGTTCCTTTATAATTATGAAGCATATTATTCCTATTAGGGTAGCACAAAAGCCTTTTCAAATTTGGTTTATTCCTGTATTGGAAGCTGGGTTGGTCACCCACTATCAATTTAATATCCTCATTACTAGTTAAAATGTGCCAATGCTTATTGACTATGTCCACCACTATTTTCCTATCATTCGTATAGTACATAGGTACTCTCACTGGTTTATATTTATTCTCCTTCCCTGATGAATTATATGTTTGTTCAGAGAAATATGGCAATGCCCTATTAAATCTCAGATCTCCTATATTCAGTAACCCTTTGTTAATTTCTACATCTGTATAACAACGTTGAGTCAACCTATATTTAAAATTATTGATTTAATGTTGGAAACCTTGTTCCAAGGCATTTAACCGTGAAATTCTCATACTCTGCCCTTTAATAATGTTATAAAATATATACTGGGGGTGCATACTAGATCTATGTAGGAGGGTATTCCTATAACAGGATTTGCGATATACTCTAGTGTTAACTTGATCATCCATAACCCTCTCTACATATACATCTAAGTAATGGATCTTATTATCTGAGAACTCACAAGTAAACTTCAAATAAAAGGTCATATTGTTAATTACTGTAATATAATTAGTAAAATCCTCTCTACTACCCTGCCAAACAAAGAAGAAATCATCTACAAAGCGTCTATAGAATCAGACATGTTCTAAGTGTAGAGTGTGCCGAAATAATGTTTCTTCCTCCCATTCAGCCAGAAACCTGTTGGCGTAGCTACTGGCACAAGATGTGCCCATAGCCATGCCATCACGCTGCATATAAATTTCATCTTCATACACAAAAACATTGTTTTCCAAAATAACTTCAACAAACATGGCTATGAGATCAACTTTCTGGTCTGTATATAGACTATACTTGATGGCCTCTACACCTGCATTATTGGGAATGATAGTAAATAAAGACTGTATATCAAGGGTTACAAGCAACGTATCTGAAGTCATAGGATTATGGCCAAAATATTGGTATAAATCTAGGAGGAATCACTTAGTATCTCTAAGTATATATTCATTGTTATTTATTATAGGTCTCAAAAATTTTTCAACATATAAGGACATTGGTTCAGTACTCCATCCACCTCCTGAGACTATAGGTCTCATAGGAGGGTTAGTATCATGTTTATGTACTTTAGGTATTCCATTAATAGTGGGTGTCAAAGGATGCTCTACATGTAGGAATTTTGCCAATTCAGAGCCTATACAATGTGTATTTAACAACTCTGTTACCATAAATTCTAACTTGAGTTTAATCTCGTCTAAATGCCTTGGAGAGATGATGACATAATATTTGTCATCACTAAGCATCTCCTTCATAACTCTATTATAATGTATATAGTCCATTATTACAAGAGGTCCTCCCTTATCAGCTGGTCTAAAAACAATACTATTATCAGATCTTAACCTAATGCCTTTCTTTCATTATATGTAAGGTTATTGTATCTATATTTATGAGATATATTGTTAATGGAGAAATGTTGGTATATATCATCTTCCACTATTTTATAAAAAGTCTCTACCAAAGGATGATTTTGTGGTACATAGTCACTAGGTCTCTTTAATTCCTGTCAATTTTCACTTTTATCTGTGCCAAATTGATATCTCAACATCACATTCCTGGTAAACAATTTAATATCTGTCAACACTTGAGTTAATTTACTATTCTCTGTGGGAATAAAAGTCAAACCCTTATTCAGGACATTAATTTCATATTGATCCAGAATTCTACTAGATATGTTCCAGATCAGATTGTTTTCTTCTGATTCCACATTTTTTGAGAGTTTGTTTTGGTTGCCATTCCTCTGATAGTTTCTGTTTCTGCCATCCCCGGCTGGCAGAACAAACTCTCTTGTCCCCCCTCCCCACAATTATGGGAAGGGGGAAACTCGGAAAAATTGCTCCAGGTGTTTGTTCATTGCATCCCTCCACAGAAGATCTATTATACCCAGGAATCTTGGGACGCACCACTTTAAGTTGATTATCAAGGGACGAATGTGAATGGTTTGTCACAGTCTCTCTATTATTCAGAGATGAGGAAATAACCTCTGTATCAGTAGAACTGGTAGAGACATTATCTGTAAAACTGTTTGGCCCCCCTTTTTGAGTCTTAGATCCATATTTATCTAAGATATGTTGATATGAGAGGGATTCACTTCAGTAGTGATGGGTTGAAGCACATCATGTCTATCTACTGACTCCACATGTTGTTGAGATGGTGGTTGTAATACCATCTCAAATTGGTTTGTATGTGTCATTGGCCTGGATACATGCTCTGTTCTAGGCCAAGCGAAGACATGGGCTTGTCTAAAGTCTCGAACATCTCTGTCGATTTTATTTCTTTTTTGTAATAAGAGACGTCTTTCATAGGTACACACACCATCTAAGATGTTAAGTAAAGCATTATTCACTAATGTTTCTGGATAGTCCACATACAGTTTTTGCTGTTGATTCATTATGGACTGTATTAATTCTTCTTCTATAGGTGCAAAAAAATTCAAGCAACAATTGAATATATTTTCTACTCAGTTCTAAATTTAACTTCTGCCATTGTGTAAGGAGAACGGGGTATTGATCCCCGTAAGTCGGCATTTTCAGTATCCTCAAACCTCTAGGTATTATATGTCTCTTAAGCATACCTCCCAACCATACTGAATTACTCGGTATTTACCGAGTTTTGGGGTCCAAATGAAGGGGTGCCACGATTCTCGATTGGCACCCCTTCATTTCCGATTTTTTTGCTTCATTCTTTTTATTTTTTTAAAAATCGCGCTGTCGGAGCTGACATCATCACGTGCGCGATGATGTCAGTGCCGTCAGGCCTACCAGCCAGTCGGAATTCAGCTCAAGGAGCTCGCGTCATTATTTCCAGCTATTTCCGGCTGACTGTGAGCGGGAATACTGAGCAGCGAGAAGTTGAACCTTACCAGGCAGCAACATTAATGACAGTAATGTTGCTCATCAGTCATTTTATTTTTTTCCAAGCCGGGCCGGCTGCAAGCAAGAATACAGCAGCAATGGGAATTACAGGCAGCAGTACTATATCAGTTTTATTTTTCCAAGCAGCAGGCAGGCAGCGCGAGCAGGTAAACATGGGACAATTGTGGATATGTGTATTTATGTGTTGTGCATCTGTGCACATGTCCGCGTTACATATACATGTTGGATGTTGTGTGTTTATATTTGCACATGTATACAAAGACCACATTTAACTGATACTTGGTTTTGATGATAGGAAAATATAATATAGCAAAAATGCTGTGTTAGCAAAGTTTAGATTTAACAGTTCAGCATAGTGTAAGTAGTAGGTTGTTACAATTGTGAAACTTAATATCTTTGTGGATCTGGAGGAGATAGTCAACTAATTTCCAAAGGTAAGATAAAAGGATTTCGGAGCTACTGTGGATATGTGATGGCCAAAAGAAAAGGGAAGGTGCCTTCGGAAATTAGTTAAGCCAGATAGATTTCTGATATGATGATCACCATGTAATGAATTTATCAACAGTTCTGCCTATACCCTTTACGACAATGTCCAGTTTGGAAGAGTGTGTCACCTGTATGGTGTGATGTGGAAATATTTTGTTTACAAAAATGAACTTTACTGAATTTTTTTCATGTTTAGTTTGATACAGTTGCCCTTCTACCAATTGTTAACATGGTCTAACTCAAGTTGAGCAGTTACAAGTCATTTAGGGAGCATATAATATACAGTTTATAGCATCTGCAAACTTTGATATCTATGTACCATGAATGTTGGTTTGAAAATGTGGCACATAAGAGAGCCCTATGTCCCAGCACAGGTACCTCCCCCCAGAAGTGACACCTTTGACCCTAACCATGTGGATTCTGTCAAGCAACTGGTTTGTCGTCTGCTGCATAACATAAGACTTTTTTTTTTAAGTTTAAAATTAAAATTCCGTCAGTGTTGTCTGCATAGAGAATAGGAATTTAATAAGATGATGAGGCAGTCCCAACTTTTGACAAAGTTGAATTGATGAGGGTCTAATGTTGATTTTCTATGTCCAGATTCTCTCTTACCTTATGCGTTCTACAGCTTTACATATGAGAGTAGTGAGTCTTGTGGATGTATGTTTTACCATGGCCCATTGTCAGGTCTCTTGTTTTAATGCCTTTATAATTACTGTTTTTCAGGCTTTAGTATTGTAACCAGCTGTTGAAGGATGTTAATTAGGGGTTTGGATGCTCCATATTTAGCTGATAATACTTGTGCCCTGATATCATACCAGTTTGACTAAGATGGTGTTTGCTTTTGAGAAGGCGGAGAGGACATGTTCTATAGTAATTATACAGGATGGTTTGGCCTGATCTGTGGAATAGTTTAAAACTGTCGGTGGACTAAAACGTTCACCAACCTTGTCAGTTATGGTATTAGCTGTTTCCTTTAGGTCACGGGGGTTCTATTACTGTGGATTAGCTTTGAGCATTGTTGGCTGTTAACTTCCTGAACAAAATATCCATATTTATTTTTCATTTCATTCTTTATCTTTGTATTTATCTTTTGGCTTCTTAATGATGCCTTAAGCTCTTTGGTAGTTTGCTTAGGGGTGATGTTAAGGTGAGTAGACTGGGACCTTCTATTAGCATTAATTTCTTTCTCTTGTTGCATAACCTCTTTGTACTGTTATTCACCATGGGGGGGGGTTACATTTCCCATTGCCTTTAAGTACAACTATTTAGGCGTGAGTATAAGTTGGAGCATAAGAGCTTTATGATCTGAATGTGACTTTGATTTTATATTATTGGATAATGGTAACTTAGCAGTGTTCCCTATGAAGCCAGGGTGTGTTTAGTTTAGTTTATGGCAGCCCATTGTTCATTTTGAGTCATGGTTTGTGGCTATTGCACACACTGTAATGGCTGGTGCTTATGACGTTATTAATGTGATAATTTGTTGGGGCATCACTCTCCCCAAAGTGGATGATGATGCTTTTTTTTTTGGTATTCAGCTTGAGGCCATGTTTCTGGCACCAGTCATTTGTCTGAGTGAGACCCTCTTAGAGAATGTCCACATCACTAGGGGAACTGATGACAGGACCTAGCTTGCAGTCCTCTGCAAACTTGGGCAGACATAGCTCACTGGTTTTGGCCTGCACCTCAGAAAAGTGTATTCCAAATAAGAGGCCCCAAGACCAAACCCTGGGGCACGCCACTTGTTATGGTCAGTGTAGCATCAAAGGCTTTGGCCAGGTCAAGGTAGGTGGTGTGCACAGTCTTCCCCTCGTCCATGGTTTTAGTGATTCTCTCAAAGAAGTCGACCAAATTTAGCAGACATGACCTCCCCTTGAAACCAAACTGTGTGGGATCAAGTTTTGGGAGGCTTCAAAGTCCTTGTTAATGAGGTCCATGATAATCCATTCATGGTCTTGCAGATCAGGCTAGTTAGGCTGATGGGTCTATAATTTCCCAGATTGGTGGATGTTCCACTTTTGTGTAAAGGGATGACAGTGGCTGTCCTCCACTTAGCTGTGATGAAGCCAGTACTCTGGCTTTGCTTGAATAGGGTGCCTAATGGTGCCTGAGTTCACATAGGATGCAGCCTGATAGGTTATTGGGTCCCATGGAGGGTGTATTTTTGCCTTTGAGAGAGCAGTGATGATCTGTTCCCCAAATATAAGAAGAAGGGTCCAGGTACTGTGGGTGTCCTGATTTACTGATGGTGGGAGACAGAGGGGTAAAGTTTTTGCTGAATCTGTCAGCCAGCAAGTTTTCTATATCTATGGCATTTGTATATGTGGTGTCATTGACCACCAGTTCTGAACAGATCTGGGTGCTTCTGTTGAGGTTGCAGACATATGTGAAGAAGGCCTTATGATTGTCTATAGTAGATGTGGCCAATATGGACTCGGAAGTTTGCTTTGAAGTATTTCACTAGTGCTCTTCTTTGCTTGTTCAGGCTAAGGAGACATTGCTTCCGATTGGGCACCTTCTGCTTTTTGTTCTTAGACAGCGTTTTTTTTCTTTTTATTATAGAGTTTATTGCAGATGTCCACCAGACAGGTTTACTCTTCCTTGTGGAGGATGATTTAGTCCTGTTGGGTATTCCTGATTCCATGCATTTTGTATAAATGCTTGTATAGTGATCATATATTCCATGGCCATGATGTGGCCATGGAAGGTATGTGAAAGGGTTCTGAAAGCAAGACGTATGTTGTGATATGGGGCAGGTGGATGAACTGAAAGCAGTGTAGGCTAGGGAACTAGTAGTTAATGATACGTTTGGTCCAGGAGCGTCCTCTTTCTTTACAGAAGCAGTGAATCACAGGCTGCAAGATCTGTGTGGAACCTGTGGCTATATCGCTTAACTAGCTGATGTCAGTTAACTCTGAGAAGTTGTCCTCTTCAGAAAGATACAAGTAAGGTGTTTTCTTCTAGAAATTATGGTGTAGCCTAACTTGAAAACATAGGACAGTGCTTATTAGCTTTAATTTATTGGTGGCTGCACACACTCTTTTGTTCTACAGAGAGAGTGTCTTTTTTTCATGAAATCAGTTTACGGAGCGTAATCTTTGTATTTCTGCAAGAGGATATTGATTTTGAAATGCAGTGTAACATAGCATTGGAAAACTGAGATGCTACTGAACAGTAGTTTGGCAGGATGCACTTGATAAGCAGGTCTTGCATTGTTTTATACAACAACATTTTGTCATGCTGAGAATGCTGATCTCTAGTCTGCATTTTTTTTCTTAAAATGACTATTTAATTTAGGAGATGAATTATGAGACTAGCAATTAGGTGGGCTTCTTAG
The DNA here is from genome assembly GCF_019279795.1 of Protopterus annectens. Lineage (NCBI taxonomy): Eukaryota > Metazoa > Chordata > Ceratodontiformes > Protopteridae > Protopterus > Protopterus annectens. The sequence continues at coordinate 1,614,051,479 of NC_056729.1, read as the reverse complement.
CTGTTTTGCATGGATGGATTAGAGAGAGAAAAAAATGGCATCTTTTGAGATGTAGATGTCATTTTATGCTAAAAGGGAGTGTCCTTTTGCAAAGAGCCTCTAAACTGCCAACCCCCAGCTTAGTCACATTCCATGAGCTGTGTGTGTGTGTCTGTGTGTGTGTGTCTGTGTGTGTGCCTGTGTGTGTGTGTGCGTGTGTGTGCGTGTGTGTGTGTGTGTCTGTGTGTGTGTCTGTGTGTGTGTGTCTGTGTGCGTGTGTGCGTGTGTGCGTGTGTGTGCGTGCGTGTGTGTGTGTGTGTGTGTGTGTGTGTGTGTGTGTGTGTGTCTGTGTGTGTGTCTGTGTGTGTGTCTGTGTGTGCGTGTGTGCGTGTGTGCGTGTGTGTGCGTGTGTGTGTGTGTGTGTGTGTGTGTGTGTGTGTGTGTGTGTGTGTGTGTGTGTGTGTGTGTGTCTGTGTGTGTCTGTGTGTGTGTGCCTGTGTCTGTGTGTCTGTGTGTGTGTGTGTAGGGCAATTCTTCTGAATCTTGTTCTCTGTCTCCTCTAACAGCATTCTCTTATTCCTTCCTAGGTAATAACATTTTAATAAGGCTTTTAATAATGTTTTGCCTTCTCTCATTTCAGTCATCTTTTAGAATAATTTGAATCTTTTAATATAAATATAATCCATGCAGGAGGTAATGCTTCTTTTTAATATGTTCCAATCCTGTTGGCTAGGAGAAATGAAAAATGTATTTATTTACTTTATTTATTTATTTGCATGGTAACTAAGTAGGAGGAGGATTAGCCCAAAGAAGTTTTTCAGCAGAGAACTGTGCTTGGAGGCAATAAACATTATAAGCCAACTGAAGTTATACACTTCAAATATGATAGAGTGTTAAGTTTACATAGTTACAGAATGTTAGGAAGTTTATATATACTTATTATATAGTTTTTATAAAGTTGAGTAGAGTGTTCTTATACATTTTTACTTTAGGTTTTATCAGTTTACATGAGGTGCAATGTATTTTGGCTAAATAAAATTGCTTATTAATTGTTCAATATTGAATTTCCTTGAATAAAAGAATCAAATTAAAGTGATTAAAAAACAGAGATTTACAGACAGGCAGGCCTACACACTAAGAACAGAGCATAAGTGTAGGAACTTGGAAGAGTTAACTGGCAAAGGAAAATAGCTGAGACACTATAAGCATTTTTATAATGTTTAGCCTTTTAAAGAGTTTATCCATTATCCTTAAAACATTTATAACAGGAAATGAACCCTTAGTAGTGCATGAATGTTTCTGCTAATATTCCTATGGAATGAAGAGCTCAGAAAAGGACTTTTTAAACTTGCTAAAAGTATCTTGATACCTTGTTTCAGCTGTAGTTTGTTCCAGGGAGCTGGGACTCTTCATGAGAAGGCTCTTTTACCATTAAACTTTTTTAAAATAGGGAATGATTGAATAATAAAGTTCTCCTGGAAATTCCTTAGGGAATAGACCAAGTCTATTTTCATTGTGAGACAGTATTGTTTTGTTTATCGGATGTCTGTTAGTGTTTGTGCACTGACGTGCTGCAAAATGTAAAAATAAAATCCAAATAATCATTGTAGAAGTAAAGCAGTATGCACACATTAGTGTTTATGGTAAATGGGGTGAAATAGCTAGGTAATAGGACATTGGAATGGCTGTAGGGGGATTCTAGTGCCATGTTTTGGCTGTCTGTTCTTCAGTTTGTGTTTGAAAGTTGGTATCCCACAATTCCATTGGAGTGGGTGGGGTTACGTAATTATGTATGCAAATTAGATGTTAATCAGCGTACCGATTTGTACCTATTTTTCATGGGCCTTGTCCAGATTTTTGATGTTTCCAGGTTGAGAGGTATTCTCTTGAGGCATACTTCAAAGTGCTGACGCTGAGTGGACAGCCATTTGAGCTTTAAAAAATCTGATTCCAAGTTCCGAATCGCCCCCTGCATTCGTTCTGCAATGTCTACTGACATATCATCAATGGTATTACTTCCTTTGGTTTCATAAAACAACAGGGAGTTAAACCTCAAACAAGATAACAGTTTATTCTTCAGGCCTTCGCCTCTTTCAGTATTAGATGAAGGTATATTGTCACTTGCCTTTTTGCTCGAACGCTGTCCTTGAGATGTACTATCTTCACCAAACTGCTCAAGCGTGTTTTCACATTGTATTGCACCTTCTGGTCTATAATCCAACTCAATGTTCATGGATAATTCAGCCATGTCACCGCAGGGTATGTAAAATATAAGAAATAAAAATCCAACCACGAATAAAAATATTCCCAGCGGTACAAATACCTCTCTGCTTCTAGTAAAAAGTATAACGTAGAATCCAAATAATAAAGCTGAGAGGTAACCAAGGCACTCATAAAAATCCAGCATGAAATGTGCAATAAATAAGAAATTGACCACGCTATAGAAATAAGATAAAATCTTGTTATTACTAAAATAACTAGTAAGCGCTTTCACAGTAGCTTAATCAGACCATTAAAATTTAAACTCATACTTCACCCAATTTATAAACTTCATTTGATGACTCAAACAGAGTAATTAGCCCATTTAAAGGAACATCACTAAGTACATCTTGTAACATAAAACATTGCCTATCACAATAAATTCTGTTTAATTTATAGCGCTTACTTTTTACATATGTGCGCTACATAATTTAATACTATATAGCATATACATTAAATATTAAATAATCTTTAATAAATTAACCACAAAAAGGAGCGAAATGGCTTTGCAGTAAAAAATCCAGTTCCCAATGTAAAATAACAAAAACAAAAACAGCAAACCTCTATTTCCAAAGTAAAACAGCTTTTTCAGCTCATAAAATTAGTATGCTGCAAAGTAAAGCAAGTGTAGCTGGTTCTTCAACCCAAAAAGAATCGCACAAAAGTATAATCCAAACGAGAACTTTAATAGCTAGCTAGAGTTAAGCGCTTTCACCAAATGGCTTTTTCAAAACTTCAACAACTGCCATTAAAAACAAAGCATTTAAATATACAATGGAAGAAGTTCATTGGTGCACATGACATAGTTAATTGACTTAAACTCTAGTTCATTTACATATATACAGAAATCCTTCTGATATACTTCTAAAATACATTTAAAAAGCTAAGATAGTTTATTCATCATAATACAGAAGGACATAGTATAAATACACATCTATGACCTAACACAAATGTAAAATAAGATAGTGAAATGTTATAAAAAGTTATAAAACATCCATAGTGTAGCATGAAGAGGAAAAAAGGGGTAAAATATGATTGATTCAAGTGTAACTATATAAAAATGCTCCATAAAAGTCTAAATAAGTCTATATGTGCAACAGGGTTCAGATATATGATAGTACATGAATTAAAAAGTAGTGCAGGTAGGTATGTGTATAAAAAGGGGGGGGGGAAGGCAACTAAGTGTGTAATCTAAAAACATATTGCTTACACAGTAAAAGGTAAAACCTGAACTCCATCAATGACACCAGGGAAAATGTCTGCTCAGAGAGGGGGGGGAACAATCCACCTCAGTAGACAATGGTGATACAGGTAGGCGTGTGTATGGGAAGGGAGAAATAACTAAGTAGGGGGTCTAAAAACCCTTTTCTTACGTAGTAATGGTTTAACATGGACTCTATCATTGACACCAGGGAATTTGTCCGCTCTAAGGCGGACAATCCATCTCAGTTCACATTCCAATAAATGTGAATCAACATCTCCACCTCTGAGATTAGGTTCAACTTGTTGTAGTACACTAAAGTTAAAGTAATGGTCAGGTCCTGTATTTCTAACATGTCTGGCAAGTGCATTATGATCAGATGCTATCCTAATGTTGTAAACATGTTCTCTTATACGTTCTCTAAGTTGTCTGCAAGTCTTGCCTACATAAAATACCGGACAAGAGACACACTTAGCAATATATACAACATTATTGCTGGTGCAATTGGTGCCAGTATTAAAGTAAAACATTTTTTGTGTTGTCGGATGTTTAAAAGTGTCACTGTTGTCTATATATTGACATTGCTTACAATTTTGACAGGATATTGTATTATGGTCAAATCTTGATTTCTGGTAACCATGTTCTACTAAAGGGCGATGGCATAAGGTCCTTTTTAGATTGGGTTTATTCTTATAGACAAACCTTGGATTATCACCTACTACTTCTAAGATTTGGTCATCCAATCCAAGGATTCCCCAATGTCTATGTACTATCTCCTTGATCTTGTCAACATCTCTAGAGTAAAATAAGGACAACTTAACATTATCACCCCTACTGATAGCTGGTACTGCTTCAGATGCTTCTTTCCTTGAAAAATAAGGTTTAGCCACTGTGTCTCTCAACTTATCAACCTGATTCCTATTCCTATCTATGTCTCTCATCACATATTTACGTTCCAAAAATCTATTTGTAAGTGATTCAATCTCTTTGGAATGTCCTGAGGGGCATGGGTTCAACCTAGATGCTCGCATAAACTGCCCTTTCATAATGTTCTCAAAAACATATCTGGGGTGCATACTATGTCGATGAAACAGTGTATTCCTAAAACAGGGTTTCCTATACACTGATGTATTTAATAAACCACTAGGTAATCTATTTATGCGGACATCTAGAAATGATATTTCAATACTGGAATAATTAATAGTAAATTTCAAGAAATCCGTTAGTCCATTAATGGAATCAAAGAATTCCAGAATGCATTAAAATTATGCTTGGCTGTGCTGCACTTTCTTTCTTTCTTTCTTTCTTTCTTTCTTTCTTTCTTTCTTTCTTTCTTTCTTTCTCTTTAAATGTCCTGGCAGTCCCTTCAGCCATTTGTCCAAGTATGCACAAGCACTCAAATGACAGCAAAATTAAACATTTCGCCCAACAACCTGTTCTGCAGTTTATTCAAGTTTGCACAAGCACTCAACTGACATCAAAATAAATACTTTCCCTGAAATATACCTTCAGTAGTTTTTACATGTATACACAAGCACTTCAAAGAGAGCAAAAGGAAACATTTCCCCCAAAGATCCATTAAGTAGTTTGTCCACGTATGGACAAGCACCAGATGACACAGAAATAAAACTTTCCTTCAAAGATCCCTTCAGCAGTTTGTCCATGTATGCATTGTACCAAAATGAAACATTTCCCCCTGTGACCACTTCAGTAGTTTGTCCAAGTTTACACAAAGACCAAAATGAAATGTTTCCCCCAACAATCCCTTTAGCAGTTTGTTCAAGTTTGCACAAGAAGCATACTAGTAAGTAATCTTGCTTACTTGAGATACTTGGTCTTTTTTTCTCTCCTAGTCAAAAAAAAAAAAAATGTCCATGCTTGTTTCCTGCTTTCCTGTAAGTAGTGTAGTCCAGATACAGATATGCTGTATCCAGGACTGTTTGTAAGCTTCTGAGCCCCCGCCGCTTAGCTAGGGTTAAACTACTCCCAGCACCATAAAGTCTGCTCTTCAAATTTTCCCTTAGAAATAGCCAGTTTTTTAGTTTTAGCACTTAAATCTGTTTCTTTGAGCTCAGCATTTGTTCAGAACTCACTGTACGCACTAAATCAGTTACAAATTACTACAGCACTCAACTTTCCTCACTTGTCTAGAGGAAAGCAGGTTTTAGTACTTAATAAATAAGCACCTACCCAGGCATGTCTAAGCGTCAGCTCCCAGTGTTTCCTCCTGTCTACCTGATAAATCTGGGCATCTTGGGGCAATGCAGCAATTGCCTCATGTACACAGACAATCCTCTCCTCCTACCACCCAACACTACAACCTGTATGAGATGCACTTATATAGCCAAACTGGAAGCAAAACTCTCTTCACACAAGACTGAACTAGACAGTCAAGAGGAGAGGGTAAACACTTCCACCACACCACACTCATCACATAGTCCTTCAAAACCTACACCACCAAAACACACACCTACATTCAGAGAGGCTCTCAATAAAAATCTGCCCAAGCAACAGGGACCTCCAAAGTAGAAACACAAGCAACCTCCACCCCCCCCAACACAACCCAAATGACACATAGCTCACAAACTCAGTGTGCCACTCAACCATAGCCCATAAGGCATAACAACTTACCCAACACTCTATTTATAGGTGACTATATAGTCAGGCACACTGATTTTCCACTCACCAGGCTAAACAAAGAAAAAGTTACTGTCAGCTGCCTGTTGGGTGCAAGGATCTGCCACATAATGCATGCACTCAGGTCACTCCCCAACAAGTACAAATATGACTCTGTCATTGTCCATGTTGGTGTGAATGACCTGAGATGTACCTCCCTGGACTACATGAAAAGAGACATGAAGGAGCTGTGCGATCTTGTAGCCCAGTCAGGTGTGACCCTAGCCCTGAGTAGCATCCTGCCACCACCCAGAATGATACCACAGTACAAGGACAAAATGATTGACTTCAACAATTGGCTAAGCTACTGGTGTCATTCTAAGGGGATAAAAGTCATTAACTGCAGAACACAAAACAGAGAAAAAAAACACTTGGTAGAGAAATCCACTTTATATAACAGAGCAAAGCTTTCGGGTAGAACCCTTTGTCAATACTAATACATAGACATCACATTATCACAGTTTAAATACAGGTCAACAGTCACATGACTAGCAGCCCAATACAATCATGTGACATCATTAATATAATTAATACAAAAATATAAAACATAATCAAATAGCAATACAATAATAAAAATACAATAATAAATAAAGGTATTCTGAACCATAAGACATATTAATACGCCTTCCAAACAACATTAAAACATTAAAACATATTTCACAATTTAGTATGCTGTATCTTAACCAGTATGGGTTTAAGACTAACCATACTGTTTAAACCTGGAAAAGAATCAGAGGCAAGTCTCAAAATCCATTCATACTCCTTGATTTCCAGGTAATTATTCTTGTCACCACCTCTTGGTGTAGGATAAACAACATCAATGACCCTAAACATAAACCTGTGTTTACTACCACAAGTAGATATATGTTTATACAGAGCATTCTTATCATAACATCTCCTAATTTCTGATTTATGTTCAGTAATACGCTCTTTTAATTTACGAGTGGTCTTCCCTACATAGAAGGAAGGACACGAAACACAAGTAGCCAAATAAACCACAAAAGATGAGACACAAGTCACAGATACTTTGAACCTATAAATTTTACCACTACTGGAGTCTACAAATATACTGCTATCACTGTTCATAATATCAGCACAACAAACACAATTAAAGCACTTAAAAGTGCCTAAGTTTGCTGAGATGGGCATGGGCAAAGATCTAATAAAATCTTTGTAACATAACATACTTTTCATAGTTCTCATGTTTCTATATGCAAAAGATGGTCTGTCACCTACTATACATTTTACTTCATCTGAAGCCCTAAGAATAGTCCAATTTTTCTGAATAATCTGTTTAATATAACTCGTCCTTGTATTAAAGGAAGTAATATATCTCATAACTGTCTTTGAGCTTAAATTGTTGTTCTTAGCTTTATTTTTAGCTTCATTTACATTTATAACTTCCTCATCATTAATAATTGAGTTATGCGTGCCCTCTAGGAAGATTGGTTTCAAATTTATCTTCCTATCAACTATGATTTTATTTTTCACATTAGATAGCAAATGTACATCATATCCACTAGATACAAAGTCTTCTGTTGTCTCATCTAACTGCAGGGAAAAAATAGTATCATTGGTATTTAACCTACTCACTCTACTGAATTGGGACATTACCATACCTTTAAACACACGTGGAGCATGCATACTATTATGATGAATATATCTACCTGAGTGTACTTCTTTCCTATGTACACTAGTGTGAATAGCACCTTCACATAACTGTAATTTAACATCTAAAAAACTATAGTATTGTCTGATGTTTCCAAATCTGTAGTTGTGTTCAAATAATTCAAAAATTAATTCAACGCATCCATGCTACCGTCCCAAATCATAAAACAATCATCCACAAACCGTTGGTAAAAGCATATCTTACCAAGAAACTGATTTCTATCATTATAGATGTTATTTCTCTCCCATTGGTATAGAACCAGGTTAGCATATGTATTTGCTACCGAAGTACCCATAGCTACTCCAGTGAGCTGAAGAAACAAGGATTCATTGAATAAAAACACATTATTTTTCAAAACCACGTCCATGAGGCAACAAATATTTTCAATATGTTTATTATTAAATGTGGATTGCAAGAATAAAAATTCTTTTAACAATTCAACCCCAATATCATTAGGGATAACAGTAAATAAAGAGGCAATATCCAATGTAACAAAATAATATTTGCCCTGCTCTAGCATACCTTTTGCACTATTGTGCCACAAATGTAATTTACATAAAAAATCCGAAGTATCTCGTAGAATAGTATTGCATTTGGATAAATACGGTTGCAACTGTCTTTGTAAATACAAAGAAATTGGTTCAGTAATCCAACTGGCACCTGAGACAATGGGTCTCATCGGTGGATTAACAATAGATTTGTGGATTTTAGGAATACCATATAAATGTGGAATAACTGGGCATGATACAGTAAAGTAATGAAATAGATCTAAACTTATATCTCCATTCAACTGTAGCTCATAAATAACCATATTTACATAACCTACACATTTTTTTACATCTAAGTGTGTAATGCTCTTAAATGCACTGCTATCTTCAAGTAACATAGAAACTGCTGACATATATTTATTTCGGTCCATTAAGACAACTACACCACCTTTATCTGCTTGTTTGACAATCATATCATTATCCAACTGCAGACTTCTAAGTGCCTTATATTCATCAAATGTCAAATTATAAGTTCTTTTTTTCAAATTAGTAGAATACAATGCCCTAATCTGTAGTTCGCAAACATCATAGAAGGCTTTCATAATTGGTACACTGACAGGAATAAATGTACTGCGCCATTTACACTGTCCTTCCATAAAGACAGTATCACCAAACAAAAGTTTCAAGTTAATATTTCTGGAAAACTGCATCAAATCTGTAAGCGCATTTACCAAATTGTCAGTACTGGTGGGTATAAAGTTAAGTCGCTTACTTAAAAAAGAATAGTGGGCTTCCTGTAAATCAAATTTAGAAAGATTTAACATACCCTTTACTATTTGCAGCTGATTTTGTTCAGTCCTAAAGGGCTTTCACTTTTCCGTTTGCTCGAGGTTGTCATTTGTCCCATAGACGGTCTTCTCAATAATGGAGACCTCTCCACGGCAGATTCAGGTTGCTCTAGATGAAAGCGCTTATGTGAACAGTTTATAGTGAGTTGTTGAGACTTTTTGCCAGTGTTAGATGAAGCACTAGCTTCACCATCTTGTTTCTTTTTCGTTTCAGATTGCGTGCCTACGCACTCTGTAGGAGGAAGTAATGTCATCTGGCCAGATTCATGTTCCATTGTGGATAGGGACACAGGAGCAGTAACCACTTGTACTGAAGTCATCAAATCTGATGTTGTGTCTTGAAACTCATCAAGCGTATCTAATGCTTTTCTATGGTGAGCTGGTTTATGGTTAACCTGAGGGGTACGATCTATCTTCGGCCAGGAGAAGATATTACCTCTCTGGAAATCATTAATACAACGTATCAGCTTCTGTTTTTTAGTTGCTTCCATGTATAAACATATATCTACTTGTGGTAGTAAACACAGGTTTATGTTTAGGGTCATTGATGTTGTTTATCCTACACCTAGAGGTGGTGTTAAGAATAATTACCTGGAAATCAAGGAGTATTAATGGATTTTGAGACTTGCCTCTGATTCTTTTCCAGGTTTAAACAGTATGGTTAGCCTTAAACCCATACTGGTTAAGATACAGCATACTAAATTGTGAAATATGTTTTAATGTTTTAATGTTGTTTGGAAGGCGTATTAATATGTCTTATTGTTCAGAATGCCTTTATTTATTATTGTATTTTTATTATTGTATTGCTATTTGATTATGTTTTATATTTTTGTATTAATTGTATTGGGCTGCTAGTCATGTGACTGTTGACCTGTATTTAAACTGTGATAATGTGATGTCTATGTATTAGTATTGACAAAGGGTTCTACCCGAAAGCTTTGCTCTGTTATATAAAGTGGATTTCTCTACCAAGTGTTTTTTTTCTGTCATTCTAAGGGGATCCAGTAGCTGTCTGCCTGGGATGACATGATCGACAGACCACGATGCTTTGCTATAGTTGACCTGTACCTGTCGCCCTTGGGATTCCGGATACTGACTAAGGCTCTTGCCACCCCATAGTGCCTTTTTTAGGCAAGGTTCAAATGACAAACTCACCACCGTAACAGCTACAAGCAAGCAAATTCTGAGGGTAATGCTACTCACTGCTAGAAATCTAAACCTCAAAATGCACTCACTCAAGGCACTCCTTAAAATGGAGAACATTGACATCTGTGCAGTGATGGAGACCTGGTTCAAGGCTCCAGACAGTACCCCTGCATTACCAGGCTATAATTCATACCACACCTTTCGGCCACCTAACCTACACCAAAACACTAAAGGTGAAGGCGTGTCCATATTTATTAAGGATATCCACACCTCCAGTCTTGTTACTCAACATAATGTATCCGAGACTATCCAAGTGCAACTAACTCTGGGCAAGACCACAATCCAAATTGTAGCTTGCTACAGATCCCCCACCATGCCCCAGGATTCCCACTCCTCATTTCTTGATACACTGGAAAATATTAGGTACAACCTAACACCCTAATAATGGGCGATTTCAATTACCCCACCATTAACTGGGAAAACTACTCATGTACCAACTCTTTTGTTCAACTATTTCTGGAATTCATTAATTCCAATGCCTTGGATCAACTTATCCAAACACCCACAAGGGGCAGCAATATCCTAGACCTGGTCATTACCAACATGGGCATCTGGTGTTCCACACCAGAGGTCAATTCCTTGTTGGTCAGATCTGACCACAAGCTAATCACCCTAGACATCCACATCCCACCCCCATCCCCATTAGGGAAACCACTTTAAAAAATTTCTCCAAAGCAAACTTATTTCCTTATTTCTTTAGGTTTGATGACCGGGGAAGTCCACTGGGCCAAGAAGAGTCTGTTTTCAGTGGAGGCCTGGGGAGAAAAGCTCCAACATATTAGAGTTAACAATATAAATTACAAATTGCATGTTACAATTAAAAAACAAAGCTTTGTACAATATTAAGTTTGCTATTACAAGATGCAAAGTAAAAGAGAAAAAAAATGAGTTGTGCAGAACATATACTGACATTTCAGAGTGTGTAATACAGTATGCAATGAGTTCTACTGAGTTAAACATTTAAGTACAAGGTAGCTAGCTCATAGAGGTGGGTAAACGTGATTATATGCAACAAGTTTTTGAGACAGGAGAGCTCTTTATGAGTTGATATAAAGCTACTAGTTCTTTTAGTTTAGGTGGATTATAATGCATAGAGAGAGTACATAGGAAAAGCTATGTTGGGGCATGGCAAGGGGCATTTACATTTGGCTGATAGGTGAGATTGTAGTTGGGATTTGAAATTTTTATGGTTAGGAAGTCTGCAAAGGAGGGGGGAGTGAGTTTCATTGCTTGGCTATGGAGTAGGAGAGAAGACTCTGGCCTGGGGGTCGCGAAGGTTTATGGACTTGAAGGAGGTTTTGGTTTGTGGATCTGAGTTGGCGTTTGGGTTTGTAGGGTTTAGGATGTAGTGAGAGAAGGGCAGTACTCTGGGTTATAGATAAGTTTGTGGGCAATGGTGAGTTGTAGGTAACTGAGGTCGTTGGGGAGTTCAAGCCATTTGAAAATGTGGAGGGAGTGGTAGTGGTGGGAAGAGTTTTTAGAATTGGTTGCAAATTTGTAGATTTTGTGGTAGCAGGATTCGAGTTTGTTTTGTAAACCGATGTGTAGGTTTGTGAATAGAGGGGCACCATACATTAGGGAGGTGAGCAAGAAGGGAGAAGCTAGGGTTTGATGGGTAGAGGGGCTCACGCTTCTTAAGACAGAAGTGGCAAACTTCATAGCACCCATGCAGATGGACAATAGAGGTACAACTGCTGAATCCTACATAAATGCACTTTATAAGCACTTATACAAGTGCATGGATCGTGCAATCCCTAATAGAACCAAGATGTTATCCCCCAAAAAAGGAAGCCAATCTTGTGGTCCCCTGCCATAAACAAACTCTACAACAGACCCCACCCAATTTGGGTTTGTAAAAGGCAGATCATGTCTCCTAAACCTGATAGACTTCTTTGAAGCAGTCACCAAAGCTGTAGATGAGGGTAAGATGGTTCACACAGCCTGTCTAGATCTCACCAAGGCTTTTGACACCATCCCCCACTCTGGAATTATAGATAAACGCACTAAACTAGGTATAAAGCCCTATGTCACAAGATGGGTTGCCAACTGGCTCACTGACAGAACCCACACTGTGAAAGTAGCAGACTCCAAATCTGACTTTAAACCAGTGACAAGTGAAGTACCACAGGGTTCAGTCCTGAGTCCTCTCCTGTTTGGTATCTACTTTTCAGAAGTGCAGGCTAACACAGAAGGTCTTTGGCTAATGAAGTCTGCAATTGACTGCAAACTAGGAGCCATAATCGAAACTCCTAACAATGTGGACATCCTACAAAAGGGCCTTACTGAGACAGATGCCTAGTGTCAAAGCTATGGCCTCAAGCTCAGTGTCAAAAAGTGCATTGTCATCCCTTTAGGTAAAAACACTGTACCCATGAACTACCACATAGGCAGTAGTCTATTTAACACCAAAAGTGTGATAAGAGACCTTGGGACACAGGTGGACAGTAGTTTCTCCTTTGATAATCCCATCGCCACAGTAGTCAGGAAATCCTTCTACATGGCACACCTCATCACAATAGGTTTCTCATCCAGGAAAAGAGAGGTCATTGTTCCCCTCTACTCTTCACTCATTAGTCCCATTATAGAGTACAGCACCCTTTTTGGTATGTACCTCACAACACATCTACAACAACTAGAAAGGCTGCAGAAATACCTCACAAAGAGGATTACCAGCCTCAAACAGATACCTTACGCAGACCATCTCAAAAAACTCCAACTTTACTCTGTCGCATATAGCCTACTCAGAGGCAATCTTTGCCTAACATACAAAGCTATGTCAATCCCAGAGATGTTGGACATGCTCCACTTAAAGAAATCCCAATCCATCTGAGCTACACACTCTATGGACCTAAACCTTGTCACCACAATAAACAGAACATGCTAGAGGGATAGATTCCTGTCCCAGAGTCTTCCCATAGTCTGGAGCAAACTACATATCTATATCAAACAAAGCTCCTCATTAGCACTCTTCAAGAAAAATCTTGATGATTGGATGGGAGATAGGAAATCCATCCTGGGGATCACTTCTGTGGCTCTGCTTCACAGAGAAATAATTTTCTTGGGTGGCAAAAGCCAGGGTACTGTTTGGCTAGGCTTATATAGGCCCTAGGGACAATAGCCTAGTACCTACCTATGAACCTATGAGCATATATACCTGATGCACCCACAGTGAGCAATTTAGATTTTGGAAAACATTACATCCCTCAGTTCATTGTGGGCACCAATGACAAAGCCCAAGATATTGGCTTCTTGACATCAGCACCACCCCCTCTACCTGCACAACCATTCACATATCTTTTTGGGCAGTGCCCAAACAAGATGATGAAAGTGTGGATGGGAGGCACATCATTTGTATCTCCAAACCTGGTCATGAGAAAGTATACAAGACCTAGATTAGTACAGATTCAATCATATCATCAGATAGAATTGTTCATAAAAAAGTTGTAGAAAAAAATAAAAGTGTTAAACATTGGAGACAATAGAGTATTTGTAGAAAATGATTATTCACTGTACATCAGGAAAATGAGGGCTGAGTGTAACCCAGCATTCAGAAAACATTCAGAAAATGTAAAGACGCAAGAGTGAGAATCAAGCTGCTCTATCAATCTGTCTTCAGAATATTTTGTTTTCCTGAAGGATCAAAGCAATTTTGATACAGTGCAGGCTAAGGAGGAAATAAAAGAAAAGGTTTATCCAACAAAGAGTGAGCCAGTAAGCAGGGGGGACTCTGCTTCTCATTCATTTGACAAAAACAAAGCCCATAGAAAGACTTTTCCAGTTAAACCTTTTCCATTGTTCCAAAGGTAAATGTTTGAGAGAAAGAGCAGCTGACTAGAAGAATCAGGAGTACCTCAAACTTGAACCAGAGACTGGAGTTCGGGGATGGAGATAATGAATAAGAAAACCTGTAAACCTGAAATTAGTGAATACATTTGAGAATATAAAGCATTGAATCCCACTGGATACAGGAATAGATATCTCTGATATGTTTTTGCAAGAAAACATGGTTGAAAAAGATTGGAATTTTGTTGACTTTTTTAAAGTTGTGTGAACTGTAAAGTATATACTCCACTTTATGTCAATGTTTAGAAAAAAACACTGAAGAGAGAATGAAAAAGCAACTATAAGTAAAACAGTTTTTGCTCTTGTTAATATTTGTATAAACATTTTTATGATGTAGATTACATGTTATATTGTGAAGTAGTTTTGTATAATATGCAGTCTGGGGAATTTAAAATCAATATTTTTTTTAAATATGAGGTGGGAAGTTTAGTGACTGTGGTATATGTTAAAGAAAGCAAGTACTTCTTTTAGTTGTAAGCTGTACAGGCTTTATACAGTAACAAGATAAAGGCTGGTCAGAAGTAAATAAAGTTAAAATAATGTGATTTTGGGCTGCTGGGATAGGGTGTAAAAGTGCATTGATATATATATAGAATTCAGACAATAATTTCCCCTGTTTTTGCAATGCTTGAGATGTAGACAAGTATTTTATTTTAGCAAAAATAATAGAGAAAAATAAGACAAAATGATGAAAGGATGGAAATGGTAGCTTTTTTGCATCAGCAAAGTTATTACTATGCAAATGCTCCCAGGAGAGACAAGTAGGCTGCCAGTGCAGACAATTGGCCAAGGAAGTCTGTACATTCCATTCTGAGTGAAATTTACAAAGATTATTTCATTTATCTGCAAAGCTGTTATCTTTTTTCATATTGCTGACTGTTTCTACTTGGAGATAAGCTGTCTGCAAGCACACGCATATAATCTTGAGAGTTATGAGCATTCTGTGCTGTGAGAAATGTAACATGTAAAGGTACAATGGCAAGCAGTTCAGTGAAAAATAAAGTTGGAAAGTGAATAAGAAATTATAGCCTCTTATTATTTTAATGTTTTTAATAGATCAGTGCATAGTTTACTTAATTTGTTTAAAGGTAGCCAGTATGCTTTTACTGAGGGCAAAATGTTAATGTTTACTGAAGGCATGCAAGCTGTTTTTCACATCTGGGAATGGAACAGAGATAATGAAAGCACAGACAACAATCAGTAAGTGGGAAAATGGGCTGCAACATGTACTAGATTTGAAAGTTCATGTGAGTATAGCTGTTGATTTGGAGTAACTGCTCCTATATGGAGGGCTAAACTTCATTTCTTGAAAATATACATGGTTTTATATGTTTGTGCCAAGTTAAAAGAGGATGGGGGTTTGAATATATATTTACTTTTTTTGTTTTAAAAATACATTTAGTTTTTTGTTTGAGTGTTTTCATTGATGCAACAAGTCTTGAAAATGTGTCATAGGTTCAAATGGATATGAGAAGAAGCAACTACTTAAAATATCAGACTGAAAAATCATTATTGTGTGCATTTAAACCAAATGTTGGAAATGCACATTCAAAAGAACTGTAATAGATAGGAATAATAGCTTTCTGACATAATGCAATTCTACCAATATTATCATGGAATGTAAATAGCCTTACATATATAGACAAGAAGCAAAAGAGTATTGAATTTTATTAAGAAATATAGGTTCCAAATAGCAATGTTGCAGGAGACACATTTGGACAGAAAAAAAGCATGTGAATTTGAAAATAATGGATTTCAGGATGGACTATCATGTGTCAAGCAGCAGATCCTACAAAGATAATCAGGTTATCAAGAACTTGTTTAAAACACATGTTATGGTGGACACAACCAGACAATATCTTGGTAGGATGTTCTTTTTTTACCACCCTTCCCAACAGTTTAGGATGGTGGCACTGTTTAGGCAATAGGGTTCATGGCATATGGATAACACTAGATGCTTATTTGCACATAAATGTTTTGGAATGAGTGTGCTCAACCTTATACTACAGGCATGCCAAGACCTCCTTCCTACATTTCTTTATTTTTGTTTGTGAAATGTCTTGTATTTAACCCAGGCTAAGACTGAAATTGGTCAATGAGCACACTATTCCAGTAAACAATTAAAACTGTGCAGTATATATCTACTCTAACAACATAGCAGATATGTGGTCCATCAGGAAGCAGTATGGAGCAAGATCACACCCACTCAGTTAAGAAGCAATGATTGTTTTGGAATTGGCTATATATTCACATAGCTTTCTGATAGTGATGCATACTCTAGGGAAAGCCAGTGTCAGTGCTGACACTATAACTATCCTGCCCACTGGCCTGCACTAAATTATAATTATTTGCAGAAGGTACCTTTTGGCTAGACTTATATAGGCCCTAGGGCCAATAGCCCAGTACATACATATGAACCCATGAACCTATGAACTAGAGTAGCACCAGAAGCCTGGGAATTGTCTACTTAGACACAAATTTCCCTTTTGTGCTGCATAATGGTTCTCCTGAGCAAAGGCAAAAATTAGGATTTTCTACATTTATTCTCTTGATCTGGAGACCATAGGCAATACAGAGGTGTTATGGGTAAGGGGATGAGCTTGAGCTGGTAAGAAATTCATAGCTGCTGAGGTATGTCTTTGGTGACTGCTTCAACAGTTGCAGTGTATGGAGTTAGACCAACTAACTCAATCATTCTGGAAAGTGTATCACTTTAATTCTTTGGCAGTGCCTTGAGACCATTGCTTGAAACCCTAACATGCCCTTAATGCTAGCCAGCATACTCTATCAAATTAAAATTAAAATACATTTCATAGAAAACACTGTTTCTGTTGGCTATGACCTCAGTAAAAAGGATTTCAGAATTACAAGTTCTCTCATCTGTAACTTCCTGTCTGATTTCTGAACAAGACTATGCACCATTGAGAACCAGTCTTACATTCATTCCAAAAGTAGCTTCTGAATCTAACCTCAAGCAGCCCCTTTACCTCCCACTTCTTGACAAATTACTCCTATAGGAAATAATATCTCCTTCATACCTTGGATGTCCACAAACAACATGGTTTCTGTCTTCACCAAAAAAATCTGGAAGAAAAGATTCTTTACTTTTTATTGCCTTTGCTCCTTCTAGATTACATTACAAAATGCCCATAATGACATTGTCCAGTTAGCAATCGGATAGTATATTCTTTGGCTACATTTAAAGAGACAGGATTTTACTACTAAAATGTAAAGCTCATTAAACTAAGTTAGTGTCAGTTACAACAGCTTTCTTACAAAAAAAAAAAACAAAAGAAACTCTTCATTGGATGAGATTTGCGCAGTAGCAACTTGGTCTATGTTGCATATCTTCTCTAGATATTACATATTGGATATCATATCCAAATACAGATCCTACTTTGGAGCCACTGTCTTACAGGACAGCCTGTCCTGATTCCATCCAGGAAACTAGCTACATTCGGATTCTTTCCCATCAGTTGAATCAGATTGACTGGATTAAATAGGATTTAAAAGTTATATACTTACCATAATGTGGGATTTTTTTCATGCCTAGTCCATCTGATCTGACAATCCACCCACCTTACCTCTACTAAATTCTCAGCATTATCCAGTGGGACCTAATAGACCTACATGAAGCAATCCTATCCTCCACACATTCTATATGTTGTATTTATAGTCCACTCCAAATATGCAGCAAACTCTAACTGAGGTAGAGTTATTGAAAGATGCATTGTAGGATTTTGAAGAAGTTTGGCATTTGAGCGCTAGCTAAAGTTGGAAGATCAGCTGTAAAAGACAGTAGTATTCCATCAGTAAAATCACATAGATTTGGGATGAAAAAGATCCAGCATTATGGTAAGTATGTTGCTGTTTGTCTTTCAGCTTTTTGAGGTCGCCACAACGGAACTCCGGTCCGCTAATGATTGGCAGTAGATTTTCACGAACGCCGAAGTACCAGGTCGACGTTCAACCTTCAACGAAGGCACACCCATTTACGCATGTCTTTCGAACACCACCCAACTACGAGGAGGGCATACAGACTCCACACAGAAGGCAATCCCCGCACTCCAGCTGAGAATCGAACGGGAAAACCTCTTGCTGTGAGGCAACAATGCTACCGCTGCACCACTGCAGCAGTCTAACAATTCTTTGGTATATGCAGTGACCATAAGTTTGTCCTCTTCTTTACATTTTCTAATTGTATTCTTAAATTCCTTGCTGGCATGTTTCAGTGGGATCTTGAGGTAGTAGAATGGAGTATTTCTTACAAATGTGCATTATTTTCCTTCTCTTGTTATACAATTTACTAATATCTGAGTTTTATGAGAAACAGTATATTTTTCCTGAATTTGCCATCTTATTTAGGGTGGCTGGTTACTGAATTTTCTATGCAACTCTTTAGGTGTTGGTAAAAGTGAGATGTTAAAGCAGCAGCCCATTCTGTTGTATCCATTTGCAGGAAATTGTTGAAAGTTTTGAATAGGTCCTCTACAAACCAAAGTAACTCTGTCACAGAGAAATCCACAAAGATGATCTTATTTAGTTGTGGTATGGTACAGATAGGCCTGACAGAGAAGATGACCAAGTTGGGGTCAGATTCAACCAGTGATGAGGAGATGTGGGGTGGTGAACTATTTGGGTGGTGCGGTACAGGCAGGCACTAGGATGGTGAGAATCAAGTCAACTAGAGCCTCCAGTGGGTAGCTTTGCAATTTTCTCCAGTGCACTGGTATTAAGAAGTTAAGGAAATGATGAGCATATTAGTGTTTTAGAGGTACAAGAATGCAAATCAATGCTTGGGTAATTTAAATCACCTGACAAGAAGGTATCTGGACTGATATTTAAACCCTCAGTTGTTTTACAGTAGTTTTCATGGTCTCTGGGGGGCACTGCTGGAGACTGCTTACCTGTAACAGTGTAGGAAGGATTTGGTACGGGTTAGTGACTTCTCACTTTATATCAAGATTGTGTACTCAGAATGCTCCCAGTGTGACTGCTATTTGGCTGTTTCATCTTTTATTGTATTTTTGCTGCTGGACATGATTGAAGATTTAGCCTTTTGTGCTTGTAATAAAGAATCTCAAGGCAGGACTTAATGTGTCTCGTTTAGCTTTTATTTTTATTTATTTAACATTTGTTGACTGGGAATGTCTGACTAGGTTCCACAGAGCCTGTTTTCAGCAGAGGCCCAGGGAGAAATGCTCCAGATGCATGTCTTTGGAATGTGGGAGGAAACTGGAGTACCCGTAGGAAACCCATGCGAAGACAGGGAGAACATGCAAACTCCACACAGAAGGCACCCCAGCCGAGAATCAAACCGGAGAACCTCTTGCTGTGAGGCGACAATGTTAACCACTGCACCACTGTGCCGCCCTTTTAGTATTATAAACCACAGTACAAATACCGTTTTACTGTATTACTGCATTGTGTCACTTGGTTTAAAACAAAGATTTTTTGCATATGAGTAAGTGATATTCTGCTTTCTGGCATAAAACAAACTAATTTTGCAATGCACTTATGTATGAGCATACAATGTTTATAAAAGAGTCACTTGGTCTATTGCCTGTACTGTATACTACAGCTGTCATCTGTAATATCACTGCACACATTCATGCTTTTTTTCCATGCCCTGTCCTAAGCAGCTTTGATCTCTTCTAATGACCTACATTAGTACTACTGCTTTACAGAGTACACTGCATGGCCAACCAGCCTTGCATTAATGATAATTAAAATATACTAAGGGTGCAGGTGACCGCAAAGCATTCATTTGGTGAGTTTACAGAGGGTGAAGGTGCAGTCAGTGTCTGTGTGGGCATGATAGGTGGTAGAACTCATTTCAGTTACAGTGACTTCTAGCCTATTTCCTGGTCAGTATTGTATATTATTACATCTCATGTTTAATCTGAACCCACAAAGCTGCTTCACTGAAGAAAAGTGTTTTCATGCAGGTTTGTTGTACACAACATAACCTCCATAACAACATGTACCTCACAAGCAACTGGGAAATGTTACCTGGCAACTACTTGTTAAATATCATCTTTAGGAGGCATAAACAAGTATCTGGAGCAATTAGACATGTTGCTAATTAAAAGACAGTTATTATATACATTCATTAAGTGTATGAAGTAGTGCCTGCAACATTTAGACTTCTTCGTAATTAAAGCAAGATGTCTGTTGCCATGAGCAGCAGATAGAGAGAGAGAGAGAGAGATATCAACATGCCTTTGTTATATTACTTTGTTTAGTGCTGTACTATTGCATATTTAAATTAAAGGTATTTTTATTTGTGGGTTAAGTTACAAACAGTTCTGTGGATATTTTGTGTCAGCAGGGTGTAGAGTGAAGTTGAAATTCAGTTTACTAGCTGTTTTAGATATCTGGTATTTTATGGAATGGCATCAGCATTTGTAACCTTGTACACAACACCAGCATAATGGCAGAGCAGCTTAATCCAAAACATAAAATAAACCACAAACACCACAAAATGAAGGAGACAAAAAGGCACCAATAGTTCCAAGAAAGGGTATGCACTTTCATTCACTAATGATAAATATAAGTATTTCAACAGACCAAATAAAACAAAATTTAAAAATGATTTTAAAAGTTTAGTACAGATCACATGTTCATAGCCAGCTTATCAGGAAATTAAATAAATAAATAATACAGTAACATATAAGAGGCTAGAAGTGGATGGTAAGCATTTTTGTATAGTCTGGGAGTCTAGGCTGTGCTTTCCTGCACCTGCTTTTGAGGTGGCTTTAATAGAGGAGGTGCAGACTCAGAATCATTTTCAAGCAGTACTGGCATATTAGGAAAGGATCCATTGTCCAGCAGGTCTAGCTTTGATAACAGTCTCTAGGTGATCATGTGGGAAATCCTGGTGTTCTTAGACAAGATGAAAAATACCAACCCCATAGCAAGTCCTGACTGTGCCCTGAGATCTCTTTCTCATAGGGTACACCCTGTCAGGTTCAGAAAGTGTTAGGGACTATCAGGCAGTATCCTCAGTAGATGCTAAGTCTATCTCAAATGACATCTCTCAGACTGGACTGGTCTTTGATTCTTCCAGAAAGCTAAATTCTTGATTTATAGCACACACACCAGCAAATGGGTGGCATTTGTCCCAATGCTACATTGTTTCTACAGTATTTATTTTTGTTTGTTTACCAAATTGATGCAGCTGAACCAAAGCACATTTAGGTTCATAGGTTCATAGGTTCATACTAGGCTATCTGCCCAAGGGCATTTATAAGCCTAGCCCATAGTTATGTGGCTTTCGCCACCCCTTTAGTTTGAATAAAAACTATGCCTATCATTTTGCTGTGCCTCTGTCAAGCAGTGACACTGAAGTAATCCCTGGGGTATATCTGCAATCTCCCATCCATTGGTCAAGATTCCTCTTGAACAAGGCCAGAGAGGTGCTCTGCCTCACATGTACCGGGATTTTGTTCCACAGCATAGGGAGTCTCTGGGTGATGAATCTGTCCCTCCAGCACGTTCTATTTATAACCGTGTCAAGGTTTAAGTCTCCGCCCTTGTGGTTCTGAGGGATCTAGATTTTTGAGGTGAAGCATATTCATCAAATCTGGGTTTGACATGGCCTTATATGTCAGGCACAGGTCACCTCTGAGCAAGCGGTATGAGACTGAATAGAGCTGGAGTTCTTTCAGTCGGGCAGCATAAGACATATTTTTGAGACCCTTTATCCTTTTGGTGAGGAACTTTGGGGCCTTTCAAGCTGCAGCAGGTGTCTGGTCAGATACATTCCGAATGGGGCATTGTACTCAATTATAGGTCTAATGAGTGATGAGTACAGGGGGACGATGACCTCCCTTGATCTAGATGTGAATCCCTTCATGATCAGGTGGGCGATATAGAAGGTTTTCCTAACTACTTTAGCAACATGAGTGTCAAACGAAAGGCTACTGTCAACCTGGGTCCCCAGATCCCTGATGACTTTTTCTGTGCTCAGTGGATTGCCACCTATATGGTAGCTAGGGGTAACCTTGTTTTTCCGAAGGTATGACTATGCATTTTTGGCGTTTAACTTCAGGCCATGGCTCTGGCACCAGTTATCCGTTTCTGTGAGGCCCTTCTGGAGGATATCTGTGTCAGATGTGTTTTCGACTATGGCCCAGTTTGCAGTCATCTGCAAACTTTGTCAGCCATAACCCTCTTGTGTTTGCTTGTACTTCAGAAAAGTAGATGCCGAACAAGAGTGGACCCAGGACTGAGCCCTGTGGGACACCACTTGTGACAGGCTTTGAGTCTGACATGGCTCCAGCAACTCTGACCCTGTGGGTTCTGTCACTTAGCCAGTTTGCAACCCATCTTGTGATGTATGGGTTTACATTCAAGCTGATGAGTTTTTCGATGATACCTGAGTGGGGTATTGTGTTGAAGGCCTTTGCCAGGTCGAGGTAGGCTGTATGGACTGCCTTTCCTCATCAATGGCCTTGGTGACTGTCTCGAAAAAGTCAACCAAGTTTAAGAGGCAGGATCTGCCTTTGACAAAGCCAAACTGGGTTGGATCCAAAGTCTGCAAGTTCCCTATGTCTTTATTTATGAGTTCCATTATGATCCTCTCCATGGCTTTGCAGATAAGGCTTGTCAAGCTAATGGGGCGGTAATTTCCAGGGTCTGTGGAGGCACCGCCCTTATGAAGTGGGACCACAGTCGCCGTGCGCCACTCCTTGGGTACGATCCTGAGGTGAGGCTAAGATTAAACAGCTGTCCTAACTGTGGGTTTAATTCCTCGTTGAGTTCGTGAAGCACACAGCCGGGACACCATCCGTCCCATGGATGCTGTGTTTTTGCCTTAGTGAGGGCAGTTCTCACCTGGGCGTTGGAGATGTTTGGGGGCTACAATCCTCTGGAATAGATATCTCTCCTTTGGGGGAGGGGAGAAGTTTGCACTGAACCTGTCAGCCAGTATGTTGGCAATGTGTGTAGGTTCAGTAATTTTCACATCATTTTGAACTAATTCTGAGCATATCTGGGAGTTTCCTCCTAGGTTTCTAACATAGCTAAAGAAGGCCTTATGATTCTCTTTAGAGTCCTTGGCGATTTTTCTCTCAAAATTTGCCTTGGATGATTTTATGAGAGCTCTTAGTTTTTACTTATAATGATCAAAGGTGTCTTACCTTTCAAGGATTTTGCTCTGTCTTGTAGTAGCTTCCTCCTTTTGTTGTAGAGCTTGTTTATGGCTGGGGTCCACCAGACTGGATGCTTGCCTTTGGTACAGAGAGTCTTAGTTTTGTTTGGGATTGCCTGATCCATGCAGTCCTGTAGGTGCTGGTAGAAGGCATTTGTAAGTGATTCAGCGGTTTGAGTAATGTTTACCACTGGCTCAGGGGCCTTAAAGGAGACCACACTAGTTTTTAGAAGTGTGAAATCGGCTTTTGAGAAGTTTTTCACAGTGGTCTTTTTTGTTTCAGGTAGGGGCGGGATGAGGACCTCCAGCGAGATTAGTTTATGATCTGATCTCACCAGTGAGGGGTATACTTCCGGTGTTGAACATTTTGATCCCATGTTCGTGATGATGAGATCAAGTATGTTTTCTCCTCTTGTGGGGATGGTGACTAGTTGTTCCATGGCATTTGAGTTTATGAACTCCAGGAATCTTTGGGTTAGAGTGTTCGGGCTTGAGTAGTGTTCCCAGTCTATATTAGGGTAGTTGAAGTCACCTAGTATGATGGTGTTTGGAGATACATTTATCCCCTCCAATGTTTTCAGGAAGGCCATGTGAGGTTCCTGAGTTTGAGAGGGTGGCCTGTAAGACTCATAGATAAGAGGTTCAGAAACATAAAACTCATGTTTTAATAAAAATATAATTTATTTATTTACTTACTATTTGTTCCCTGGGTAAGTGGACTGGTCTATTGACCCTTTTCTGTCATGACCTGAGCACAACGACCATAAAATGCATTTCACACTTTTAATCAACAATATTATATACAAAATGAGTACACAAATTTCAGAATTTAGTAAGATTAAAACCAGATAGGGTAGCATTAAAAGATCCAGTCAGAGTACATTGAGAAAAAAATATATATTCAAAATGCAAGCTAACGTGCATGAAATACAGTGCAATCAAACATACAATACATGAGCGCCCATGTACATATGAAATATTTACGTATAAGATGCCACATTAAGATGCTGAGAAAATTTCTGTTTTTCAAGATATGGGTGGTAAGTTACCTAACTGTTGTCATGGTAGCAGTTGCAGGCAGATTTTTGATGTCAGAAGGCAGTTGGTTCGAAGTATCAGTTCCCAGTCTGGAGAAGGATCTATCACCTACAACAGTTTTAAATGGACGGTGTACTAAGGCGAAACTTTTGTATTGTGCACTTCTGAGTACACAAGAGTCACCTTGTAAACTTAGTTTCA
This sequence comes from Protopterus annectens, assembly GCF_019279795.1. Lineage (NCBI taxonomy): Eukaryota > Metazoa > Chordata > Ceratodontiformes > Protopteridae > Protopterus > Protopterus annectens. The sequence continues at coordinate 1,614,026,917 of NC_056729.1, read as the reverse complement.
CTCTTAAAGGGGGAGAGTGACTGTGTTTTAGCAGGGACGGTTTTAAAATATTAGTGCTATTAATATAAGCTATCACTAATTAATAGTTCTTCTCATAACTTTGATAGCAGAGTGATGTACTAATGGTATTTAGCACAGGATTAAGCTTATGAGTTGTTAACAAGCTGCTTCTGTACTCCAGAGTTTAATTCTTTTTGGCTCTAGTCAGCTGCTATGTGTCTCTGAGCAAGTCACTTAACTAAAGAATGCTGTACATAAATTGGACTGCACTCATTGATGCTTTTCTGGATCATATATACATGGTAACTATCATGAACCTATAGTGTATAATATTAAATATATGTTCTGTGATGCATAAGTTCTAATTCCACTTTAATAAAAAACAGAATGAAGGAAAATAATTCAAAGCAGATATAGGTTCATGGATTCATAGGCAAGTACTAGGCTAATGTCCACAAGAATCGTTTTAAGCCTAGCCATAGGTAGGTTCTAGGCTATCGGCCCAAGGGCCAAAGTAAGCTTAGCCAACAAGGTTCCCTGGCTTACGCCACCCAAAAAAGTTAATTTCCTCTGCCCCTGTCGAGCAGAGCCACAGAAGTGATCCCCGGGGTGTATTTCTTATTTCCCATCCACTCATCAAGATTTTTCTTGAAGAGTGTTAATGAGGAACTTTGCTTGACGTAGATGGGTAGCTTGTTTCAGAGTATAGGAAGTCTCTGGGACAGGAATCTATCCCTCCAGCATGTCCTGTTTATTGTGGTGATAAGGTTTAGGTCCCTAGAGCGTGTAGCTCGGAGTGATTGGGATTTCTTTAGGTGTAGCATGTAAAACAGCTCTGGGATTAACATAACTTTATATGTTAGGCAGAGATCTCCTCGGAGTAGGCGATATGCTACAGAGTAAAGTTTGAGTTTTTTGAGATGGTCAGTGTAGGGCATCTGTTTGAGGCCAGTAATCCTCTTTGTGAGGTACTTCTGTGGCCTTTCCAGCTGCTGCAGATGTCTTGTGAGGTACATTCCAAAAGGGGCATTGTATTCTATAATGGGTCTAATGAGTGCCGAGTAGAGTGGAACAATGACCTCTTTTTTCATGAATGAGAGCCCTTTTGTGATGAGGTGTGTCACATAGAAGGATTTCCTGACTACTGTGGTGATGTGATTATCAAAGGAGAGACTACTGCCCACCTGAGTCCCAAGGTCTCTTATCACACATTTGGCGTTAAGTAGACTGCCGTTTATGTGGTAGTTCATGGGTACAGAGTTTTTACCAAAGGGGATGACAATGCACTTTTTGGCATTGAGCTCGAGGCCATTCCTCTAACACCAGGCATCTGTCTCAGTGAGGTCCTTCTGTAGGATGTCCACATCATTTGGGGACTCGACTGTGGCTCCTTGTTTGCAGTCATCTGCAAACTTCATTAGCAAAAAGCCTTCTATGTACTTCAGAGAAGTAGATACCAAACAGGAGAGGTCCCAGGACTGAACCCTGTGGTACTCCACTTGTCACTTGTTTGAAGTCAGATTTGGAGTCTGCAACTTTTACAGTGTGGGTTCTGTCAGTAAGCCATTTGGCAACCCATCTTGTGACATAGGGATTTATACCTACTTTAGTGAGTTTAACTATAATTCCAGAATGGGGGATGGTGTCAAAAGCCTTGGCCACCAGGCTGTGTGAACCACCTTACCCTCGTCTACGGCTTTGGTGACTGCCTCAAAGAAGTCGATCAGGTTCAGAAGGCATGATCTGCCTTTCACAAACCCGAACTGGGTAGGGTCTAGAATTTGGAGGTTACAAATGTCTTTATTTATGAGTTCCATACATCCCAAATCTCTGACAACCTTGACAGTTGTAAGCAAGGGCTTGGGAGATGAAACATTTACAATCAGGGGCCCGGAAGGTGAATCATTTACAGCCTGCTCATGTCCATTAGAGACATAGGTGCCATACCAGAGATGATTTCCTGTCCCATATCCAGTTATCCAAGTTACACTTGAATTAGGTTAGGAAGGAACTCTGCTTCTTATGGATAGGGAGCCTGTTCCAGAGAAAGGGTAGTCTCTGGGATACATGCCTATCTCTCCAGCAGGTCCTATTTATATCACAGGCAAGGTTTAATCTTTAGAATGGGTAATTCTTATGCTGTTTGTTTTGAGGATATGCAGGAGGTTCATGAGGGTGGGGTCTGACAACGCCTTGAATGCCAGGCATAGATCTCCCATCAACAGCCTGCAGGAGACAGAATACAGGAATATGGCCTTGAGGCAGTCTGCATAGGACATGTTACTTAAGTCCTATATTCTTTTAGTGAGGAATCTCTATGGATGTTCCAGTTGTTGGATGTGCCTGGTTAGGTACATACCAAAGAGGGTATTGTACTCAATGATAGGAATGATGCATGACTAGTACAGTGGACAATGACCTACTTGGTCCTAGGTGCCATACATTTGTTTATACATTGCACAACATAGAAAGATTTCCTCACTACTGTAAACTTGTGATGGTCAAGGGCTATATTACTGTTTATGTGTGTCCCCAAGTCCCTAACTACTGGGTCAGCTCTTAAGAGTGTGTGGTCAACATGATAGTTACTAATATGGATGAATTCCTGAAATATATTATTATGCATTTCTTGGCATTTAGTTTTAGTCCATGGCTCTGACACCAGTTATTTCTCAGAGACAGCCCTTCCTGGAGAACATTTGTGTCAGTGGAGGATTCTATGACTGCTCCTAATTTGCAATCATCTACAAATTTTGTCAGCTAGAGGCAATTGACATTAGCCTTGACTTCAGACAAGTTAATGCCAGAAAGGAGTGGTCCCTGGAACAATCCCTGAGAGACTCGAGTTGTGACTCCCCAATTCTAACATTATGGGTCCTGTCTGTGAGCCAGCTGGCTATTCACTGGGTGACAAAAGGGTTTTTACATAACTTGTTGAGTTTGTCAACAATGCTCAAGTAGGGTATTGTGTGAAATACGTTGGTCAGGTCAAGGTAGGCAGTGTGAACCATTTTTCCCTCATCCATTGCTTTGTTGACCTTTTTAAAGACATCCACCAGGTTGAGTAGGTGAAACCAAATTGAGTTGGGTCCAGTGTCTAGACATTTCCTCTGTCATTATTGATCATTTCCATGCTAATTCTTTCCATGGCTTTGCATATGAGATTAGCAAGACTTATGTGTGTGTAGTTTCCAGTGTCTGTAGACTGTGTCTATATTAACAAACTGGAACTGAAACATGAATACCGTTTCATCGACACATGTGTCGAACTCACAGGTAACCGAACGGCCAGATCACCATTCGGTATGCCAACTACACACAGCACACCAGTACAAACATTATATGCCCCTCACCCCCCTAACTAAATATACTAACTCTGAGATCGCACTACAGTGGGGAAAAGGGCAATTTCACAGCGAGGGCCAACCAATGTTTTCGCTAGGAAAAAAATCAGTGATCTAGCCATTCACTTACCTGTGAGTTTGACACATATGTGTTGATGAAACAGTAGTTGCATTTCTGTTCCTTTGATTTGCTAATATAGACCCTGTAGACCAACTTTGTGCAGAGGGATGACTGTTGCTGTTCTCAATTTGTAAGGCACACAGCCTGTTTGGAGGCTCTAGTTAAATAGGAATTCCAGGGGGTCATACTTCATGCTATTTAGAAAGCATCCTGGGGTATTGTATTAACATTGATGCAGTGTTTTTGGCCTTAGAGACAACAATGAGAATCTGTTCTCTAGTGCTAGTAGGGGGAGTTATATTTGATGGTATTTCCTGCGGGCAGGTTGAGGCATAGAAAGGGGTAAATTTGCACATGAATTTGTTGGCCAGTAGGTTTGCTATAGCTTTTGGCTCAGTATATGTGGCTCCATTAACAATGAGGTGTACACACAATTGTGTATTGCCTTTGAAGTTACAAACATAGCTAAAGAATGCCTTGGCTTTGGTAGACTTTATTTGTCCTCTGAGTTGTTTGCTTTGTTTGATGAGAGTTCTTTTACCCTGCTGGATACTACACCTCCTAATTTTTGCCATGATGAACAGTTCCACACAAGCAGCAGTGTTCTCAGGGTTTCTGGGGTCTTAAAAGTTTGCCAGGTTATCACTTAATAGTAGGAAGTTAGCCTTAGAGTAGTTCTTGAGCATTCCAGACTTAGCTGAGGTTCCCGGATTTATTTTTACTTCAAAGGAGACCATTTTGTGGAGTGACCTTAGCAGAGAAGACATTACACTAGGGGATGTGCAGCACTCTCCCATATTAGTGAGGACCAGATCCAGTATAGTTGCACCCCTTGTTTGCGTATTGAAAATCTGGTGCAGGGAGTTTGTATTTACCAAATTCAGGAATCTCTGTGCCTATATGTTTGGTGTTGTATATGGCTCCCAGATAATAGTGGGATAATTAAAGTCATCCATGAATATGGTACTGGTTTACATGGTGAGTGTTTCCAATAAGATTAAATACATGTTATAGGTTTCCTGGGTCACAGAGGGGGACCTATAGCTTGCAAGGAAGTGGTATGGGATTTTGCCTATGGTTATTTGAACATGGAGAAGTAAAAGTGCATTGACCTGTTTGACCAGCCTTGAGGTATATTTATTTTTGATGCAAATCGAGACACCTCCACTTTTAGTCTCTCTCTGTGTAGTAGCTGGTCTACATATGTGGAAGGCACTATAGCCTTGCACTGTTAGTCTGCTCTCCATGACTTTAAACCATGTCACAGTGGCCTCACAGATGACAGCATTCTTTAGGGTGAGGAGAGATTTTAAGGAGTAGAGTTTTTTGTTTAGACTCCTAGCATTAAGCAGTAACACCTTTAGATTTTCTTGATTTCGAATTGCTATGTTGGAAATACTTTCAGTTTAGCATTGTCTAAAAAAGGCGCTTTGGGGTTGGACAGTGTTTTAGCCAATATTCAAAACCCTGAAGGGGAAGACATGCAGACCATCCTTGGCAAAGCTTAGTGATCTGTTGACCATCTACTTCCATACTGACAAATACTGCACCCACATAGAATGACACCAGAAATTATGCCAATTGTTAAAGTGTTTGGGTGGGGGGGTAGGCCTAATGGTTAAGGTGTTTACCTTACAGACACAAAGTGCAGGGTTTGATTCTCATATGGGGTAACTGGCTAGGCTTAATATGGCCTGAAAGGGCAGGTAGCCTAGTACTAACCTATGAACTATGAACCTAAGTCAGTCATATTCTGTTCATATTGTGTCAACAACTTCAAAGAAGGTAAAATGTTGTTCAGTCCTAGGCTGATACTAACCTGAGGCACATATTTCGAGAGCTCCATGATGTCTGCCTTCATATAGTCTAGGAAGGTATGAATCAGGTCTATTTACATCTACATAGACTATGACTGAGTTATACTGGTGCGTGTGGTCCAATGACCCAAATTCATGATGAGCAATGTGGCAGATCCTGGTCCTGATAAGAAACTGATCATGAAATTCTCCTAACTCACTCTGGTGAAGAGACATCAATGTGTCTCACAATGAGTCCCCAAACACTGGAAAGTTGGATTGTCTGGTGGCTTGCCTTATGGGCTTAGAAGTATAGGCTCCATGAGATGTGAGTGTATGTGCTGATGTGGGTATTGTTTTGAAAGAGTGCTTTCGGGGCTGCTGAGGGTATTCATTATGCGTATGTCATCTAGGAAGTCTTTGCAGTTTAGGAAGGTTACATTTAAGTACTTCAGCATATGTGGGTCTATGTGTCTGCTTTGAACTGTATGTGATGGGTGCAGTGTGTGTACTACTGGCAACCTGATTGACATTAGGAGTGCTTTTATGTGAGAGCTTTACCTCTAGTGACATTGTGTAAATACACCTCTCACATAACATATCAGTCTGTATGAGAATTAAATGGTTTTCCGTAAACGTGATTCAATTTCTACATTGCATCAGGATGCCCATATCCACCAAGATGGTAATGGAGATAGTGGGAAAGTTCATATCCATGGCAATGGGTCTTTTCTCATTGGTTAGACAGTTGCTGTGAGAATATAATGTAATGTCAGGAGTATCTGATTTGTAACTCTGGAGGCAGTGCTTGTCATGGCAAACTATTTGCTCTGTGTGCAGCTAGGTACTGGAGAAATTTCAAGGGTGCTTTACAGGAAAATGTCAACTGAAGGTATCTGCTTCAATACAGGACACTGCCAAACACTTCAGGGGGAAACTAAAAAGTAGACCCTGATGATTGATGGATAAAGTATTCAGGGAGATAATCTGAAGTTAGGTTAGACAGCTGCAAATCAAGCAGTACTTGTTGAAACAAAAAATAATTAGCTTTGTCAAGAATGATGAAAAGAAGGGATTCACATGAATGGCTACTGCCTGACTTCTGTTAGTGCTGGTCTCAACACAGCTTCATGCTGCTGGGATACAATGCTTCTTTGCTTCTTCTCTCGCCAGAAGCAAACCAGTAGCACCAATCCCACGATGAGAATCAGGCTACAGGCTCTTTGGTGATCAACAGTCTTATCCTAGATGATGCAAGGATCTGTAGGCTTGTTGTAGCCTTTTCCTGGTAGTTACTTTGAATAGGAACCAGACCAATCAGGAAGGTCCAACACAAACACTCATTGCCCAATAAGAAACAGTCAGGATTCAATGCACTCTGCTTCTTATTTTATTTATTTATTTGCAGTTTGTTAATCGGGGAATTCCACTGGGCTGTATTGAGCCCGTTTTCCATGGAGGCTCAGGGAGAAAAGCTCCACAGTAATAGAAAAGATTACACATTACAAAAACAGTAGAATCTTAAAGTACAGTTATACAATTACAATAACAGGTCATTAACACATGGTAATGTGTACAGAAATTGAAAAGTGGAGGTTCAGGAAGGACCTCTGCACAGTACATGGAAAGTAATATACCTAGACATTTTACAGATCAAGTTTTAGAAATTAGTGAGTAGTAAACATTGTTTTTTTGTCAGCAATTTTTTTTACTGGATGCTAGACAGAAGTTAAAGGAGAACTGCACCCATAGACTCAAAAAACATGTTTATTTCATCATGGTTTGGCGTTTCCTACATTTTAAAACCACTCTGGGACTATTTACAGGTTTTTAGATATTTTTATACATAATTTCTGAGTCTGACCACATGGGGTCTGGCATCTTGAAGTAATTCTGATTGTTTAGTCTGCCTCTAGGTATCCCAGAATTCATTGTTTGTCTCTAAATAATTGCATCATATCTGCCACTTTTTCCCTAAAACTCCTGTCACTGCACTGACATTACAGGCA